>NW_019101664.1:369626-453146 GCF_001856785.1 Myzus persicae
CACACACACACACACACATACACACACACACACACGCGCGCGCGCGCGCGCGCCCCATCTATGAGGCGAAAATTTGCTGTTGTAGTGGTCGCACTGTAGTTACAGACCACAGCTTATAATTAAGCTTGGTTATGTACTTAAATTAACTATTATATAAGTTATAAAAATTTCTACGCAACATTTGTATAAAATATAAAATAGCATAGACGATTAAGTTTTTAATTGCTAAATTGATTTTATTGTATAAAATATGTTTACAGCTATTAGATATTTGATATAATTTAGCCAATTCATCACAGCAAATTTATTCCTATATGGTATTTACTTAACGTTTTCCTATAAGTATTATAGGAATGGACATAGAACATAATGCTGGGCGAATGAATTTGATTAAGGGGTCATTTTATTCAAAACCTTAAATGTGCATAAACCAATTACAACGAAATGGTATTATTTTTTTTTAATTGTGCTACCTATCTTTTTATTTTATACTCATATTCCAGTATAGCCTGGTACCTATATATTATATTATTATTATATTATTTTCTTTTAATTTTTAATTTTATTTCATTGTACATTTGTACCTAACTGGTACATATTATACTAATTAAGTCCGTGCCTCGGAGACAAAGTTGCTGTGGTCACAAAAAAAAATTGGAACATTTCGAAAATCGATATCACTGGTGGAATTTAAAAGACACGAGGTCCATTCCTATTGCATGTAGGGCTGTTAGATCGGTTGTGACTTGTGAGTTAAGTTATCGTAGTCACAGAAAGTTGAACTTCACGTTAACGTCAATACGTAATCACCCCCACTGCAGAATAATTGTTATTTTTAAAGACCTATGGGTGTTATCGTAAATATGGTGTTGTTCACATAAAAAAAGGTATCAAATTTGACGAGTGCTTGAGATCAACGATATTACACATTCAACGTGAAGGGGTTAAACAGTATAGTTAAAAATGTTTAATGGGGGAAGCCATGCAAATAAATCTTAACAATACTTTATTTCAATGTCAAAATGTATTGCATAATTTAATAGACTAAAAATAATTTTTATATCTTTAACTATTGTATTTATAACCTATAATAATAATAATACAGTAAACTCCCCTCCCCCCTAATAACAACTCTAAATATCAGACACCTCCAGATAGGGAATGTTTTTTTTTTTTGATCAAACTATAAACTTTCTTCAAACTGAACAGTCTGGAGAGCAGACAAAATGTCAACAACCGAAATGATAAAAAATGTAGAGGTTTAACTGTAGTATAAATGCAACGAAATCCGCAAGATACAGTAGTTAAAAGAATAATGCTAGTCGAGTGTCTTTTAATCCGTCTTTTCTATATATAATTAATTTTAGTAAATATAATGGCATTTAAGAAATTAAATTATTTAATTTTGATTGAAGATTAATTTAACTAAATGGTCAAGATTTTGTTGGAAAATAGTGCAGACAAAAAATAAGCTTATGTAGTATACATACAATATCTGTTTAATCTAGGTGTAGATGTTGTAGCTGAAAATAATGTTTTAAGTTCATGACTGCCTTCAAAAAGAATAAATTATGAAAATATATTTTATTCAAATTATTTTTGAAAAACCAAAAGCTATTCCTCGCTCAGGTCTTATGGAATAAATAATTTCAACATATTATGTTTTCATCGTCAAAATGGCCACCATCTTAAAAGGTTAAAATTGATATATCGGTAATAATAATTACATCACTTTGCATCCTCGGTGGTGCAGGTACAAATAGGGCGGTCTTTGGGGGTGCTAATATATTTTCCCAGGTTTTAATTTTGGCGAATATGAACACATTTATATATTATATTATTTTAATTTCAAAGATATTCCACTTATTAAAGAAAACCATTGAATGCCGAATTACACCCTAGGTGGTTGGTGCGAACTGCAAACCAATACTCGGGCATTCGTCGCGTTTCCGCTTCAACAGTCGTAAAACAAAAAGCACAATCGACGTTGTTCGTCGACCACGTACGAGAATATACACACAAGAAGGGGAGTAGGTACCGGAAGGTTGCATCAAAATCCCAATAGGTACCTACTGCTATAGTATTATGTGACGAACAAAACACATATACCTACTATAGGTGATGTTAAAACAGGCGGTGTGCGTTGCAAGGGACGGAGTTTTGTTTACCGAAAAATTATTTGAAAATTAATCGTGTTCAAAAAAAATTACTATAGATGTTTTGTAAATAATACGAAGTAAATTAGCTCTGTCGCATTGAACTCTCAGCCACGGGATAAAATCTCATGCAGCGGTCAAGTCCACGTTTTTCTGCATTATAATATTAATGGTGCACCTATAGTTACGTGAAAAAATTGTGCTTCGATGTGCACTATTTTTTTCCATCTCAAAACCAAACTTAATAATAATAATAATAAAACCTAGAAAATTTATCAAGTTCGAATTTTTCCGGACGCGCGCGCGCGTGTGTGTGTGTGTTCCGCGGGTGGGCTGAGGGGTTGGAGGGTAGTAAACACACAAGGCATGCGGTAACCGTCGACGGCAGCGGTGGCGAGGGCGGTGCATTTCGGGCGGCGCGCACCACGTGGACATCGGGCCGAACCGGCGGCGGCGGCGGCGGCGGCGGCGGCGGCCGGGGGATACCATCCCTCCGCCGTCGACGTCGTATCAGCCTACGACGGCAGTCGCCGCCACCGACGCCGACGACGCACTCGGTCGCCGTCGACAGACGTATATCACGCACACATCGCCACCGCCGCCGAAGCCGAGCGAGACGACCCGCCGGCCGACACTCTTGTCCTGACTACGGAGAGCATCATCTTCGCCGCTGCCGGACCACCAAGGAACGACGATTTCAGCCATGGTCCGGCCACCGGTGACCACCAAGCTGCTCCTGGGCCTGTACTCTTTGTTCTACTCGTGCACGATCGCGCTCGACGGTAAGCAGCCGCGATCTGAATAATTTGTTTAATTTTTTTGATTTTAAAGATATTCAGCGCATTAGAGAAAATCATCGAATGCCGAATACACACCCCCTCCCCCCCCCACCGATTACGGTTTAGTTGTTTGTACGAAATTAACTGTCGTTGTCGCCGTCATACCCTGCAAACATATCAATTCTCATACTCTGGTTTGCCCATACTGCAATTTTCGTGCGTACACGAACACTTATATATTGTATATAATGTATTTTTATGATACGACAACGTGTTTTGTTTACGCAATCTAATCCCAAAATTATATAACATTTTTGCGTGGGTTAATCTTTTTTTGGGTGCACGAGTATTATAGTCGGTAGTTTGGGAAAAGAACAAATATTGTTATGTAATATACACATATAGGTATGCGCACCGAGCGCACAAGAGTTTTTAAATCTTTGTGCGAGACAAATAATTATTAAAAATGTAAAAGACATTGACGCGCCTTTGAACCGTATAAGAACGAATATGTGTACAGGAAGGTTTAATAATACTGAGCCGTATTGAAGTGCATCTAGAGAATAAAATAGGTGGGTACACGTTTCTTTTTTCCTTTTTTAAGCCGGAAGATTTCATAAACGCTACACAATTTTAAGCGAATATGGTGCAAAGTTTTTGCCAAGGATAAAGATGAAAAACTCGCGATCGTTCGCGTCGAATAATAAACAGTTTTTTTCTGGATAGGGGTGACGCGGCTGAGAACGATCTCTAGGGATAATTTCAAAGGGACCGTGGAGATATTTATTATTTAGCCATTTCGTTGTTTTAAGTCGAAAATCTAAATCAGAAAGCTAACACATTATTCAAAGTTAATTTGGGTTAAGAAAAATATTTCTGCGAACTTATGTGACATTTGTTGAGTCATATAAACGCGTAGGTAAAAATATATAATATAATATTTATTTTATATCGTTCGCTGATACATTTTTCTTATTTTATTTTTATAAAATATGGTATGCAAAGGTAAATAATCAAATTTTTGATTTAAAATTTAAAATGCCAATGCTTTATTTTATTAACAAGTTAACAACAAAACTGTTGAATATTGTATATTTGTGCTCAAAGGCCAAAACATAAGTATATAATTATAAAATATTAATAACGATATTGCAAAACATCATCGTTTCACGATTCACATTTACAAAAGAAATACATTTGATATAAGATTCCTTCGAAAACATACATAATAATAGTCTTTAAATTGTAATACGATATAATTTCCCTAAGATCTTGACATCAACTTGAAATGAACTTTTTAGACAGGCAATTTGTTTACTGGTGTAGAATAATGATCAAATGCGGATTCAACGAGAATAATAATATACATTTAAATACGCATTTTGCAATATTGTCTACGGATATAAGATATTGCATTGTTCTACAAATACTTATAAGTTTATAACATACAAACAAATATATAAAAAAAAAAGTATATTTTATGAAAAATTGAAAATCTCAAGCAATTTAGTTTTTTGTCATTGTACATTTTTATCAATTAATTATGAAAAATTTGATTAATATATTCTGATCAATCCTAATTTTCTAAAAAAAAAAATAAGAATACGAATATTTAGTAGGGATTAATAATTTTTTTTTGACAGGTTATTTGGTAGTGATTTGAGGAAGAGGATATTTTTTTCACGACATTAAGTGTTAAATTCCGATAACGTCAATCATCTAAAATCATTTTTATTAAGTAACTTAAAATAAATTTACCTACGTTCTAGAGCAAATAATCAGTTCCTTATAACTCGGAGAAGTTATTTTACGACATCGTTCACGGTTCTTTAAAAGTATGAAGGATTTTATAGTCAAATCTCAAAAGTAGTAATAAATTGTTAATTTTAATGTGTTTAAATTTTGAAAGTTTACCTGTATACTGTTGACTGTTAAATTTACATAGGTATATACCTATGACTTCAAAATAAACTAAAAAAACTTAATATACTTTTGATTTAATAATGTTTACAACTCAATATAACAATGAAATCTATGTGCTTTTTTATGTGCACGTACTATTAATTTAAAAAAAAATTTTAATTGTATTCCCGGTAAAATGTTTGGTTGAAATGTTCACTTGTCATCATGGTAAGATAATCCTTTTCGAATACGAAATAAAAAAAATACCACCCCACAGACGTTAGAATAAAAGCAAGGATGAAGGAAGAAAATAACGGAAATGGGATGTCTAGGTGAATTTATTCACTGAGTGACATGTATTGTATGGTTGGGCGATAAGTATGAGTAATACTTGCTACAAGACGAAAAAAGATAAACTTTAAATATTGGAAATAAGTTAAATAAGTGGATATACTATTGTGTATGTCTAAAAGTGCAGAATTGGTGATAAACACGTGTGTTCTATTCATTATGAAACGACGATGGATAAAATTGATAAGGTTTTTTCCGACGGTTATACAACATACGACTTACTTATAATAAATTATAATATAGTCAGTCCTTTTGTTATAAATTATCATTTTTTGTATTTTATGTAAGGTAAGTAGGTACTCTAAATAGTGATTGACCTTATTGAAAACTGTTTAGTATGCCTATTGCCTATTACTTAAAATATTTATATTATTTATCTAATTTAAATATATGAACTGAAATTTCAAGCTAAATAGATAATTTTGAAATTTACTTTATTACTTAATAACATTTTTTTAGTAGTTATCATATATTTTGAATAAACACTATTTTGGTTAGTCAAAAATTCAATAGACAAATTTATTATAGTGATGTCGATATATTATAAACGTATTATGCAGATTATAAGTACCAAATAGGTAGAATATAATGCATATACATTATACATGTGGTATATTGTATATGTATGTATATAATATGGAATAACTTAAAGTCCTCTGTTTTCGAGTGATATTAATTTCATCATTTTGGATCCATCATAATCGGACATCACAGGGTGTTCGATTTTAATTAAGACGAGTGCGCGTGGTGGAGGATGCGTGTGCAAACAAACCGTATTGGAAAATAACCGATAAACATTCGAGTGAAAAAGGCAGATCAAACTTTGAAGTAAGGGACTATTGGCTTCACTGTTACTGTCGTCGTTAATTCAAGTCAGTTTATGTGCGGCTAATTAAGTGTCTTTCTGGATCAAGAGGTGATTTTTGGTGCTTCAAAGTCTTAGCGATATCTCTCCCCTACGACCACGACATTTTTACATTGAAAAACTTCTCATTTTATCCCCACGAGCCGGGCAGACAGGGTGGTATTACTTATTTATTATTTTTCGACGAAACGAAACAATCCATTATCGGTATTCCCGCATATCCGATGACGGAAACGATGAGGTATAGATACGACGAAAGTTCACCACTGGAAGAAAGCGATTATGTTGATATTTATACAAAAAAAGAAAAATACATAAAAAACGATATATTTAAATATAATATATGGAAATGGAAATGGAATTTAAATCCACGGAAGGTGCAAACTCAGAGCGTGAACGACGGACGAGAGTTATGTAGTGGTAGTTTTAGTGGTGGTGTTGGTGGTCGTGGTGTTGAGCTCTAGATTAAAGAAATATTAATTTTTATTTCTCTCTTAAACACGCACGTGCTATATTTGCGAAAGGATAACGCATTATGTTTTCACACGTAAACTCGTTTTGTTTCCACATTGTTTATTATGTACATTGTACATATATTGTATTCCGCTTTGAATACATCGGTTCGACTCTATATCAAGACACACGTGTAGATTTGAAAATGCAGAGGTATATCAACGCAACCACCCTTGCCAGGCCTATTTTGCCGCTGTCTATGAAGTGAGTCGATTTATTATTAGACAATCCTTTTCACCCCACCCCTTGATGTTTTGAGTCCTTAAGCCATCAAGTTATGCAAGCACCAGCATTTTTCTCCTGCTTCTAAGATAAATGTACCTTATACGTGGTTTGTTTTTCTAAATAATATCGCTGGAATATATTATTTGCCCACGTTATTGTAATACGTTATCGATATGATCGTATAGGTAGATATTGATCCGATGTAATAAATACATATACGATGTAATGTCCCGATGAAATTAAAAGTTTTCCAGAACTTACTCACAGCACAAATTCATATTTTTAGTTGATAAGCGATGGCTTAAAAGATCAAGAATATAAGTTGTGTATTAATTTTGTTAGTTTCTAGAAAGACATATCCACACCTTGGTTCCCTATCCTTTTAAATAACCATTTAGAGTAATTTGAGTAGTTAAAATTATGTCTGTATAGTTAAAGGGTGTGTAGTGGTATGGTGTAACCGAATGAATAATTTGTTAAATTCGATTATAAGTTAGAGTTAGGTATAAGAGAGTTTAGAAATTACGTAATGAGGCGGTGCATTTAATATTTTGCCAGTGTAGTAGTACATACTATTCATTAGCATACATATCACATACCTTGTACTTGGTTAATATTATCATAAATTATCAATGCTATTATAATTAATTACAAGTAGTGGCGCATTAGGAAGTGTGAGTGACTGGGGCGATTGTGGGAATGCCCAAGGCTCCAAATTTTAGAGGTGGTAAAAATTAAATATCTACCTAGTGATCCAAATATCCAGAGTTGTGATTATGTAAATATTTATTTGGTCAGAGAACTTATTGATTTTGAATATATCTAGTAGTATCGTCATTGAATAAGCCACTGTAATGGCTGTGTTAAATTTAAATTTAATGATAAATCATTATATATCTACAAAAATCGAGACTGTGTGCCATCCATTTATAGGTATATTTTATAATGACAATATTTAACTATTTTATCAACTTTCTTGAGCAATTTAATAAGTAGGTTAAATTTAAACCAATTGTAGATAAAATTGATGAATATATTATATCCAGCTACTATGAAATATTAATTATCATATGAAATTATATAATATAATATTATTATCAACATTTAACTGTGAACACCAATGTACCGATGTATGTAAGGTTTATGGTATAAAAAATAGCTTAAAATTAGCAAAGTATTTTTAAAAATATCATTGTGCATAGAAAATAATAATATACGTATAAATAACGACTAATGGTAGACTGACAAAATGTTTCAAATCTTTACAATTATTTTATTTTGAATTTCAATTCAATAACTAAAAACGTTATTACTTATTTATAAGTTTTTATGAATGAAAAGTTGTTAACTTATGTTCAAATATAAAATGTTTTCAAAATAAAAACTTCAAATCAAATGACTGTACAAAATTGAGACCGTACATTTTTAAATTGCTACAAGTGTAACTTTAGAGGAATATTTGAATTTTGCTTTTTATAAATCAAGTAAATACTAGTTTTTGTTTAAATATTTGGCATATTTTAAATGTATTATTCTATTTAATTTCTACAAAATATATACAATTTTATATGACGTATTAAATAAGAATCAGTTACAGAAGTGCAATTTTCACAAGGGGAGAAGACAGTAAAATGTTGACCTAGTCACCAAGGGACTATGAAATAATTTCTAAATTTGACAATGATTTCAAACATTTTTTTAAATACGTTGCTAGAGGAAAGTACATGATATACGTTATGGTTAAACACTTTACACTTATACGTATTAAACTTATAGTTATATATACATAACATGATATTATTATCTAATAATACATAATATAATAAGTAATATTATATATGTCGTTAGACTGCGGGGTTATGTTAGGTTCCGCAGTCTGTAGAAATTTCGTCATGTATTTACGAAAGTTGGTAAAAAAAAGCTTTCACGATAATTGTTTTCTAAGTTAAGACAACTTAATGACTTTTCTTGCCTACGAGATACGGCCGCAATTATCGCCAACCAATTAATTATGACGAAAACGATGAATAATGAAATATACACAATACACAAGACACTACGTTTATAGTTTATATACAATATACATATACATATACATATACATATTATATACTTTCAAGGACACCTTTATACTGCAAATTTTGTTCACAATTTTTAATTTTGAAACATTTTTTTAGACAACATTACAAAAAAAAATGTCACAGCATATATGGTAGCAGGTATACTGTATATTATGCAGGATGGTAAAAATAAACATTTAAATGAGATTGAAAAATCAATTATACACCCACTTGACGACCGTTAGCCGAGTATAGCAACGAAAAAGTGTCATTTTAACCTCACATAGTCACATGTCATAACGATTGAACGACAAGATGTGTTACCCTAACAGTAACAATAGGTATCTGAAATAAACATAGGTAATTTGAAAAACGTTTTTTCAGATATCAATACCAAATACTTAAAATTATCGTAGGATAGGACATACCTAATATACACACACAAATTTTATACTGCAATTGAAGAGTCTTATAATTACCTTAGTGGTTATATGATTATATACATACTTATATGACGTCGTGAAAACGGTTTATGACATTTATTGAGTGGTTGAAGGTGGGAAAAATATTGAAGGGGGACTATATAGTCACCAACAATTTCATTCCTTAACAACCATCGTCATTTCCATAACCTTCATTCAGTTTTTACCAAATTCTATATCTAACCAAATTGTTTTAAGGAGTCCACGAGGTCTAAACCTAATCATTTATTTCTTTCACATACCAATAGTTCATAAAAAGTTTGTGTTAATAGAATGTGAAAACCAATTTCCCCTAAGAAAAATACACATTTACCTACACACCTTGAAATGATAAAAAAAAAATAATTAAATTTTAGTTTTATATATTTTATTAAAAAGACAAATACAAATTAATTTGTATCGAATACCACGTAAATCAATTTCTTGTTAAGCGTACCCTAGATTTTAGAGACTTAAATTAAAGAGGATGCATAATGTTGCCTTAAATAAGAAAGAGCACTACACCTCCCTCCACCCACGCACTTGAACCACTACATTTATTCAATTAATTTCAATGTTTCCTTTTTTTATGATCCATGCAATGTCTATAAGGATATTTGTCATACTGTGTTTCAAAGCTGTTATTTTATTATTGGTATTATTTAATATCATCAGTGATAAAGATACCACAATAACCTGAATTGCTAGTAACCACTTTGATAACTAATATGCTCTAAAGCCCAGGTCCACAGCTATATCGTATGTTGTGTCGTGTCCAAAAGTTGAGAAATCTATAAATTACTCGGTTGGTCGTGATCAGTGAATGGCACCTCGATTAAAATGCCTACCTATCAGTATACGATAAAAGGCACACGCCACGATAGACGACGTAGCTGTGAATCTAACTTAACTTCGATCACACTTGAATACAATACAGGCCCTATCAATGTATATGTATATGTAGATGAATGAATATATTATTGAATATGTATATATTCAATATTCTCTATGTTAATAATTACTAATATCTATTTTTGGGTTATAATATTTAATTTACAACAACCGTGGTTATAAACAAAAATGCGAGCGAGAACATATTGAATTATTTGATATCAAACAAATTAAACATAATAGTGATTCCTTACATACGAGTAGAACATTTAAAGATCTACCTACGTGTTGTTGCTTTTATTATCATTATTATTAAAATTACATGAAAATATCATGTTAAAAGTGTGTGCGTGCGTGTGTCTGTGTCTATAGCGGTCGTAGACAGCGTTACGATAACGGACCAGAGAGTGCCGAGTGCTGTGCTGAACGGTACCGAGTACGTCGTATTGGACTGCGTGTACAAGGTGAAACCGGAAGAGGCCGAGGGGCTGGTGATCACGTGGTATTTCAACAATAGCCCCAGTCCTGCGTACCAGTGGATACAGGGACAACCACCACGGGCCATCGGTCCGCTGAAAAACCACATCCGGCTGGGCTTTGCTGCGCCCACCGACGACGCGTTGGCCAAGTACCGGGCTCTGTACATCATCCGGCCTACCACCGAGCTGACCGGCAACTACAAGTGCGTCGTGTCCACGTACAACGACGAGGACTTTATGATTAAGAAGATGATCGTTTACGGTGAGCGAACACTTTTAAGTTTTAATGCAATATCGTATATTTTAGACGGTGTGTGGCGGGCAGCTTACACTTTACACACCTAACAGTGACGAGGGGAGCGAGGGAGCCTTGTCCTAGAAATAAATCGAAAATTATTTGTGTATGGCTTGTACAGCGGAATTTAATGACTTCTAATGATCATCGGTAGTTGTGACAATTGCTGTACAAGAGCTTTATAGTTTGATAATACCTATGTATTATTGCATTCGAACACTATAGATCGTGGGAAATAGTTCGCTCGTAAATGTCGAAAATACAACAATTTTTGTTCCACTTATTGTTGTTTCCTTTAAGAATAGACAGAACAGGGTACCCTATGTAAATGCATGTTGTGAGCTTTATAATCATTTTATTTTTATTAATCTAATACATGACTCTTTATTCGAAAATGATTGAAATGCCTTCGTATTTTTCCCCCAATCGTATTTTTTCTCTGTGTAAGTACCTATATTTAAGGTCTGAATTCAAAAAAATCTTATTTTACTATTGTGTTCAAAAAAACGACTTCTTTTCAAACCGTTACAATGTGTTTAGCTACTCACCTTTACAATGATCTATCAGTTCCATTCGTTCCTAACACTCAATATATATTATAAATAATTTAAATAATGTTAAAAAAGTGCAAAAACCTTTTATTGCACTCTGTTAAACCATTACCTAGTAATTTGTAACCAATGATATCTGATACGAAAATGTAAACAATTTTAAATCTTTATACCTAAATTTAGTTGATGAACGTCGAGAAAAATTGAAAAGAAAAAAAAAAAATAATATGTAAAACATTATCATCTATAATTTATAAACGAGAATTACACAATTGTTGTCGTTTTTCTCATTTATTATATTTCTTTTACATTTCTTACGGTTTTATGTAAAAATACATATTTATTTAAGACAATCTTCAATCATATCGTTATTACGAATTCTATTTAACAACTCCCTATGTATCCTCTCCTCGGTAAATAATTACATTTTATTCTAGATAAAATTAATTTGGTTTTATTTAACTCGCTTCGAACAATCTCACGAGTGTGAGAAACAAATTTGAATTTTCAAACACTAAAACTATTTTATTTTAAGTAGGTACTTATATGAAGAGTCAACAAAATGCCAGTACATTTAATTTATCAAAATACTCAAATAGCGAATTATTAGCAGTAGGATTCCATCAATAAATAAAATATTTATTTCATTTTATTTATTAGACTTAATAACCTAATTGGCAATCACCCTATAGATTTTTTGATACTGTTCTGATATATGCCCTCAAATTATAGGAAGGAAAATTATTGTGTATATCTATTGACTCTAATATCACCTCATTATTGAAACAAAATAAATCGATAGTAAAAAAAATAATCGCCTCCAGAATTCCAAGAAATGGGCAAAATGGAATTAAATTTATTTTTCTTTTAATTAATTTCAGTTTTAGATTGGTTGGAATACAATTTATAAAGTTAATACATCGACGTATTAAATATATAATAATATGTACCTATTGCATTTAAGAAATATTATTGCTAGTAACAATTATTATACACAACAATATTGATAAGAACTATTTGTTTGGTATCTAATGGTTTTGTAATATAACAAAATATGTATGTATTTATCATGGACGCTATGGTTAAATATTTTATTTTGGACGAACTATTGAATTTAATAATAATAACTTAATGATTATTAAAAAATATCAAATATAAAACATGATTAAATATTTGTATGTTCATCCAACAGTAAATAATAGATATTTTTTTTTTTTTAATTGAAGTTTACAGTCACAAAGCTAAGTATTAACATATACATTATTTCAGTATGAAACTCAACTACTTTAATACCTATAATTTACGATTAACTAAATACAATGTCATTTCATGACTATTTATCAATTTTTTTTAAATGCTTAAAGTGAGGTTTCTTTAATCTGAAAACTAATAAAATTAGAATTTAAGTTGGTTTCTGAAGTTCCCCACAAGTATAACTTATGTTGATAGAAATTAGTTCGTGAAAACAATAACTTGAGTTTAAATTTAAGTTAGAAGTTGGTTTTTCATTGGAATTTAAAGCTTTTAAAAATAAATTAAGACCCCATTCGTTCAATTGTAAAGTATATAAGTATTACATTAAACTTATAACTATCTAACTAAAATTACTAAATTGATTAATATTGAAATGAATACGGAAATGGCAGTACATTATTGTGTAGTTCAGCAGCATTTTAACATCGGAAAAATATAATTTTATAATCTCCAATGCAATGTGGTTTAAGCTATGCGTTATAAGAAATATATTATGAGAAACAATTTTCCTTTCATCATAAAATAATATTTTATACGATTAGTTTTGAATTAAAAAGTGTCACGGAACATTGGGATTTTTGCAGTGATCACAAAAATAATAACTAGTTACCTACTAATTATTATTTGTTTTCAAGGCATTACATTTTATAATGTCATGCATTCAATTCAACTCGCTACTTTAGAAATTTATTATGAATTAAGACCAACTAGTGAAGTTAGAAAGTTACTTTGCAAGTAACTTTTCAACATTCAACTTAGCTTTAACTTTCATGTAGTTATTTGATACTACTCCCCGGCTCTGCGGCATTTGAAAATATTCTAGGATTGTGTATAATTCCACGATCTTTGAAGAATTGGACACTATAGATGGGATGTCAGTAATAGTAGATGTTAAACTTATAAAACTCATTGCTCACCTTCACACTTTTCGGCTTACGGTTACATGCGTGCCTACTGAACCCGACCTTCAAATGAAATTACTCAACTAACTATACGACTTACCTCTCTAATTATGATTCTTCTAAAACAACTAACAAAATAAAATTTCCCAAACAACAATAAAATATATAGTGAAGTGTATTGTGTAAATCTATATCATCTATATAATATACTATTGCACGCTTTAGTAATTGGGGAAAAGGGTGACGTATAAAAGACGTGTACCTATGTTTTTATTGTACGAGTGTATATACTCGTTAAATATTGAGATATTTTATTAAAATTCGTTTCTGACAGATTTTCAGAAATGATGAATATAATATTGTTATAGCGTATTCACCCATTCAGAATATCAAATCATATTGATATTGTTTTCGTATGAATTGTATAATATATGTATTATTTAAATTTAATTTTAAATAACGACTCTTGCAAACTACATATCATATATCCATATATACCATACTGTCGTACTATGGATCATTTACTCTTTTAATTCCTAACTAGAAATTGACGAAAACAATATAACATAATGCGACATTGATATATCCGAGTGACTGAGTCTCTATACTTGTGTTAATAGTTAATACCCTTGTAAACGTAACGTATTGTATACAATTTTCAGGATAAAGTGTATCCACTCTATCCACTCAGTTATACTTTATATTTATCAGTTCATCACTAATGATTAATAGTTTATCTGCACGATGTTCCGAAATTGTCATAATTTTAATATATAAAGGATAAACTTGTATATTTGACACTCTAGTGTATTTTGTATTTTGTATGTACTCCGTAATTCAATACCTAATCAAAGTAGTACCGTTAATGACATAAACATGTTTATATATTTTATAACATGATTTGGAAATGAAAGACGGTTTTATTGTGTGACGTCCGGGAGATCTCAGAGTCGTAAACCTGGATTTCTCGGGTGACATGCACGACTACATGATAAAGAACTTTTATTTAGATGATATGTAGATATGTGACACCCTGCAGTATGTGCATATAATTTGAGCTTTGCGTCTTTAAAACTAAAAAAAATTTTTAAATAATAACTTTTATTTTAAAGAAAAAGCATTGACTCTTCTAATTGATTGTATCCACAGTAAAGTTTATGTAATCAATTACCAATTTACTTGGCCAACTAGCTGTATTTTCAGCTGGGTCGCGTTCCGCTATAAAATCGCATCAGAGTTTGAGTGAAGCGATAAATGTTTTAGATTGTACAACTAATAAGGTACATATAGGTATGTGTTTTTCATTTGATCGTAAACAGTGTTATAAAAGTCTTATGGATAGGGGAACCGACACAAATAATCGTATCGAAACTTTTAAGAGTTTTGCAATCATGCCTAAAAACAGTGCGAGATTCGATGTGTTTGAGTGGAACTAAAATAATATAATAGATACGAGTTTTATTAAAATTATTTTTTTGATGGCGAGTCTTCTCTGATCAACGGATTATTGTGCTTTTTAGATGCGTGCTAACACAAACCATATATTATATTACATACTACCCGAAACGGAAGACTGCGATGATGAGATTTCACGTGCAACGTCAACAACTAAACGTTTCGGCATCAGCTCTCCCAAACATCCGTGATAAATTGACAGTACATGAACACTGGCGAGACGCCCCAGAATTCGAGCACCGATTAAATATCGAAGTCCGAATAAAATGTGTGCTATATTATTATATAGGTAGGTATAGGTTAAAACACGTATCGCGGTGTCGGAAGCTCAGGAATTCTCCAAAGTTGACGGGGAAATCTTACGATTTCGATTAGACTTGCTTGCGTATACCACATTATCACTGCACCGTGTGTACATATATATATATGTGTGTGTGCGTGTGTACCGTGTACGGCATAGGTCATTCGATCGGAATTTCTTGTTATTTTAGCTATATATATATATAGACGAGCGTGGTAAAACGTGTATACATGTACACTGCAGAGTCGACAATGACGACGACGGTTGGATTTGTTTTGGGGGGAACAGAAGGCTTCTGCTGTGCTGCTGCTGCTGTAGCCGTCGCCGTATCCGCTGTTGCCGTCCGCTGCTGCTGCCGCTCCTGCTGCACGGTAGAGTGTTGTTTTCGATTACAAGCTAAAACGTTTGGTTACTTTCCTCCCGAATTTTTGATTGATGGTCTTTTTTGACGTGTGAATCATTCACACTCGCGCCCGTTGTACACGCGATACATAGTCATAAATTGTTATATAAGCTTATGTACCTACGTACGACGCGGGGGGTGACAATTTTTTTTAAGCCACATCGGACGTAGATGGATAAGCGACGACGGGACGCCGCCCCTCGTGTACGTCGGCGGGTGTGCGCGTAGCGGATACTCGCAAGATAGATTATGTAAAAAATGAAATAAAATAATAATAATGATAAAAGTAAGAATAAACACGCGGACCCGTGAAATACCCCGAGGCATATACACATGATACGCGCGAACGGTCATATTATCGAGGTGGTCCGCCGGATGACGGGTGTGTGCGATTTCGGGGAGGGGGGGGGGTGAGTCCACCCCTCCTGCGATCCGCCAAAGTTAACGCCAATAAAGTAATGCATTTTTTATTAACGTATTCGATCAAACGACGCGAACGTCTGTTATCGTGTTGAAGGGGCAATTGCAATTAAAGTGTCATGTATTATGTAATATTAAAACAAAGTCTGTTAATTTTGAATTTTATATTATGTATGTAATTTAACTGCAAATATTATATTTTGTATTGTAACGAACGTTGGAATTACGTATAACCTGACATAGTCATGGGATAATACATATTACATGCCTATTATATCATCATACTATGATATTATATTTTAACTATTTGGACAATAGTAATTTGTGATGATAATAATTATCTATTTCTATTATTTTTGTAATTTAAACATACTACATATGTAGATAAACTGCTACGGGAATATTGTGTAATTTCTTATCTATACTCAAATGGTAATTACTTATTTCATATTTGGTAAGTATAAAATATCATATTAAAATAAGTTTTTGGTCAAAATTGTTTGATCTATGACTGACGGTCCTTCAGAGGTACCATTTGAGTTTTATATAATAGGCGTGCTGACTTAAGCAGGCCAATTTTTATTTCATCGTCACGCCATTTGTTTTTTTTTAAATATAGACAATTATGCAAGTATTGAATATAAGTACGGCGAGTGGTTCAAGGGTTGTATATTTAATTTTTTAATATTTAAATAAATCAAACCAATTGGAAAGTTGGAAGTGCATTGTCACGCAATAATATAGGTATACATTGTACAACTATAAATAATAAATATTAATTACCTCCGTAGATACGTATTAAATATTATACGCATTATGGTTTTCATAATATATTTTAACTTTCAGCTATCGGCGCTTTTGTTTAACTGTGTGGCATAAGGCGCAGAAAAAAAAGAGGTGTGTAAATACATAGATTCGTGTGAGCTCCGATAATAAACAAAATCGTGCTATTAACAATGATTTAAAAAAAAAAAACCAGTACCTAGGTAATAATTTCGCAATAATATTATTTTCGACGATTTTAAAACCAAATAATCAAGTATGGGCAGTATGGTCTTGTCGAACGTAGAAGTTTCGAGTTAAATAATCATAATTTTAACCAAGCATTGTGGCGTAAGGTTCAACAATTCTGCCTAACAATAGAAAACGATGGAATTAGGAAAATAGTATGCATCTGTGCAGCCTGCCACATATACCTATATTATATTGTATATTATAGACGAAGAATGGGTGAATAATGAATATATACTGCATATTATTATAATGGCTGAAACTCCTAAAAATCAGAAAACTGAAAACTTTTTTAGATTATTTTGTAATCCAGTGGAGGTAAGGATTGATATAATATTATATGATCAAATAGCACTCATGCGGCCATCCTCAAAAATCTAAAAGTTTTAAATGCTGACGGAAACGGTGTTGTGCATTGGTATTATATTATTCACGCACAAGCATCGTCTTTACCCCTAATATTGTCTATTGATGCCTACTTAGGTACTTACGACTTATCCACTGTTTGTTTTCCGTTTCACAGCTCCTGGCCAACACATGCACATGAAACGCACCAAAGCCAACGACCAAGACATGGTGAACATATCTTGTACAATTTCCAGAGTATTTCCTATGCCCAAGATGCAACTGTACAAGCTCGAAACAAATGGAACGCAAAACAGGTAAATTGCATAATATTTTTATAACAAAAGTGAACATAATTTACTTACAGTCATTTTTAAATTATTATTAATCGCAATAGAAGTTTTTATTTACCCGTATATACCTAGAGTAGAAAAAAACTGTCGCTTATTGGAATTTAAAATATGATTTCAGTTGTAGCCCAAAAGTGACTAATAAACTAAAATATTCATAAATATTCTATTATATAGTACATTTAATTTAAATTCTTGAATTCAAAACGTTCAAACTTTATTTTAGATAGCATATTTAATGGTTGTTTAAATTAATAGTACCTGTCTATAAATATCTATACATAAATATTCTAGTGTTCATTAATAATCTGCTCTGTCTAGACTTTAAATAAAATACCTAAATGGTTAAATTATATAAGAATTAATTTTATCCTTTAAACGACGAAGAGGAAGTACACATACGAAAAAAGTGAAACTAATAAATATTGGTGTATTCAATTCAAATTATGAGTATATTCATGAAAATATATAACTAGGTTTACCTATAATTAAATTGTTTTAGTTTTTCTGAAACGTAGTTTTAAGTACAAACATTTTGTTTCAATATAAAATATCTGTTTTTAAATAAGAATACAATTGAGGTCATTCTATTTGTGAAAACCTGCCGAATTTATATAAATTATACATTTATAAAGTTCCGAGGTATCTACATTACTTTTTTCAGTAATAGTAAGGTTATTCTTGAAACTTGCTGCCTATTACTATACTATATACTAGATACCTATATATAATAGGTATATAATGTATATACTATATACTACGTGTATAAGTTAAAACTTCTCTTAAAACTATTATATAGCTTTTAAAAGTTAAAACCCAGTCTCCAAAACAAAATACAATATAGATAATTATAATTTTTTCTGATTAAATCCTAAATCAAAATCCTGATTTCATATTGTTTTGATCCTTTGATTTTAAAATGTATTTCACCGGGAACTTTAAATTATCTAGGTTATGAATAAATTGTAATTTTTATTTTTCAATTTTATTATAGCTATATCTTAAAAAAATTAATAAGTAAATTTTAATTTTCAATTTTCTAAGAACCTCCGAGTTCAGGTATAAATAATTATTCGACTTGTTTGAAAAGAACTGTAAAATTGTAAAACTACACCATTATAATATCTCAGAATAATTAAAAATATAAAAGAATAGAATAGTGGTATATTTACTTTGCGGCGAAGAAAGACTAATTCAGATCGAAAACTATAATACAACTGTAATAATACTATTAACACTATATTAGACTTATATTATTATTATTAAATTACATGGTTTCAAGAAATTTAAAATTGATTAGCTACTGGGTACTTGGGTGGAAACTTAACATTTACAAAAAATTATTATTAATAACTTATCAATTACGATAACCTTTCCAATATCCTTATTATTAAAAATTTGGGAGCTCGCTCTGCTGTGTGGTAAGTAGGTGTTGATAGACCTCATCTTAAGTATGTCACTGTAAGGGATGTGTTGAAATTTAATTTAATGAGAAACTCTTGTGTACAATGAAAAAAAAGTTTGATCAGAGACCGTCTGTCAGCCTATATTTCCAACGATTTTTTATTATATATATTTATATTAGTAATTTTATAAGTAATTTATTTTTCCATTGGTAATACGTGAAATAATGTTTACCTAAAACAAACCGAACGTGTTGTAGGTATAGTAATTTAAATAATTTTATTTCAAATAATGTTAAGAGCTGGTTTTAACTTATAAATCAATACTGACGTATCAGAAAACGGTGTGAATTGGTTCGTAGTATAAATAGCTTAAGTGAATAAAAATATTTTGAAAACTGCATTGTGTATTGTAAATAATAATATACGCAGTAACCGTAAATTCTCTAAAAGTTTCTATAAATAATATATATTAAATAACACGAATTTTAGATAATTAAAAACATTATTTTTCGTTTTAATTTCCAATTTCGTAGAAACTTGAACTTGAAATGTCTATAAAAAATAAATACTTGTGCATTTGTACATTTAAGACTTTAAGTTTTCTGTGAAAAAAACTTACGAGGAGCTTTGTTTTACATTTTTCAGTCCTTAGATAATTAGAAATTGCATAAATTTCTATCTACAAATTATGTAACTAAATATTTTCGTGATTTTAATGAATTTCATAATAACTTGAAATTTAAACTCTTAAATAAAATGTCAACTATGTACTTTCGATATTTTTTTAATCGCTATAATATAAACTTATAAGGAATCTTAAATTAAATTTGGTAGCTTTTTTATTCATACACGAAAATTGTATTCTACAAAAATCGAGCATTTTTATTATTTACAACCCAGACCAAAGAACTAATTGGATCCAATTCACTACCAGAAACCAAGATGACCAATTTTGCTACTCCCAAATGTGGCAAAACATACAAAAAAAAAACATAAATCATTGTTAAACGAACACATTCAACGTTCTGCTATTAATTTAAAACTATTCATGTGGTTTGCAAAATGTATTTAATTTTCATACAAGTAATATTATAAATGTGAATTTAGAAACAGATTGTGTAAATCAATTCAAATCATATGAGTCTTAGGACTGTACTATGTAGGTACAGTACATAAATTAATTTTCCCCAACATTTTATTTGTTATTAATTGCTAATGGGTTTATTTGTCTATATTAATATTTATTTTCCTTAATATTTTGTAGTTAATTATTACAATTACAATTTATTAATATGATATAATCAACTTGGTAACGATGATAATTATTATGATTATTCTAACCCTTTGTATATATAATAGTTATAATAGTTATATACATAATATATCTTATATGTACAACCTATATACTCATTATCTCCATTGTTGTTGTAAAGACGCGTTATTATTAGTTCATATTTAAATCCCTTTACTCAGTGCTATTAAGCATTACGCAATAAACCACATGGTTACATCATTAATCAATTTAATATTCTCTCTCATTTCAATTGGATTCTATCTGCACTTACTTAAAACCATAAATAGATCATTGTAGTCATTGTACAAACATAATTAGAAACTATTTAATCTTTATAATATTATGATCAAATCTAAAATGAAATAATTTCCTAGTTGCCTTAGAAGTACGAGGTATAGTAGGTAGGTTGATTTTAGTATCCCGTAAAAAAATGTAAACATAATTACAAAACAAAAAAATAGCAGTGTTATTCTGAAACGATAAGTAAGGGAGGCTACTTATACAGTGGACGCCGCTTATAAGACTCACGGATATAAGGTTCAGTCGCTTATTAGACTCAAAATTGTCTGAAACGATCCGGACGTATTCAAATACGTTATAGAAAATACGGTTATAAGACTCAACAATTCGTTTATAAGACTCAAATTTTGTAAAAAAAAAAATGCTAAAAAATTTAGAAATTAATTAATGTTTTTTGCTTTATTATGTGTGTATGTACAACAAATTGTATCGTCTTTCACATTTTCCAATATATTTCCGGAATATTAGTTTATAACTAAAAAAAAACGAAATCACAATTTTTTTTCATAAATAATAAATAGGTTCATTATACATACATCTTTTATAATTTTTTATTAATGCATATAATCATTTTTTACATGTATTATAATTTTAATTTTTTTATCAGAATTTTTTGAATTTATTCAATAATACGTATGTCATATGTAATACCTATGCATTAGAGTATTAAAATTAAAGAAAAATATGTAGTAAAATAAAATTCATAAATATGTAATTAATTTTTTCCCCACTTCGCCTAAAAGATTCATTCGGTTATATTTTTTGTGCTGGTCCCAATGTGAGTATTATAAGCGGCGTCCACTGTATCATTATACTCTCCATATTTTAAAATTAAATGTCAGTTTTTAATTTTGTTATTATTCATAGATTATGTTAGAATACATACGTTTTAATACTTTATTCAAACCATTAATTTTTTTAAAATATGACAGTGTCAATATTCTTATAATATACTTATAGTTTGCACTGAATTTCCTACTAAAAATTTATTGTATGTAATATTACATATTTTTATTATAATAAAACCAACTATTATTCGGTTCGTATAGGTACCTATAACAATGTAGTCAATCTCATCGTCTCACGATAAGCTACATAGGTAGTATATAAACTCGCTTAAAGTGAGTCGCTCTGTAGTGCCTGTATACATTCATAACAGTACTTCATACAAAATAAATACAAACGATGGAAAACCAATGTCCATGCTTACACAAAGAGAAACTGAGAGTTAGAGAAACTATAAAAGTAAGATATATAAGACAAGTTACTGGTAAAACTCAAGAACTGCATTTATATTGTTTAGGATATTGTTTATATTCTAGGATTTTATTTTTTTTTCTGAGGGGGGGATATACTCAACAGTTATTCTTGTAGACGTTTTTGGGGGAAAAAAATGCCGCTAAAAAGTGGAAACGTCCAGACAAAAGTCGGTGGACGATAAATCATGTCACCGCTTAAGTCTTCGGTTGACCGAAGATGTAGCAGCAGCAGCCTGCAATAGTTCACATATTGATGAGATACGCCCCCCTCCATCCGCATGCGTTTTATAAATTGTCGTAACCAATCATATACGCTTGGAAAATCGAAAACACACAACAGCAACAGACTACTGTTTTGGGGACGCGAAATACGACTACTTACAATAAGTAATTTTCACACCCTCGGTATTTTGCAGGCTTCCACAACTGTGTCGAGTAAAAATAAAAACTCCTTATTAGATCTCTATTATATTTGTAAATATTGTTTCAACTTCAGAGCCGCCATATCACAAGAAAAAATATGGCCCGTTGTTTCGAAGGTTTAATTTTTACCGTCGTTAATAACTCGGTCCCTTCGAAACGTTTTTTTTTTTTTATCTTTCGTTATTCGTTCGTAATTACTAATTACCATTACTGCCTAATTAACTTTTCCTTATATTATGTAATATACAGTATACCGCGGAGGTGGTCCGTGATGTTAATTTCTCCAAGGCGTCAGTTATAATATCGACGAAAAAAAACCGTTCCACTTTTATCGAATATTGACATATTGAACTTATATTATTATATAATATTGTTTTCTTAGGGATTATTATAATAATTTATTGTTCGTCGAATTCAAACTATGTATAATATTACATAAGAACTATGGATTTTCTTCTTAAAAAATAACTCTGTATTCTTGTATGACTGATCGTCTTTCACAGAATTTATACGCTAAATCTACCTCTATTATTTTTCCTCAAACTAATAATAATGGTATTATTATGATCCATATTTTATTTTGAGCTTAAAAAAAGTGTCGGTCGAGTGGCTTAACCAATTCCAAAAATCATTTTATGGTCACGATGAATGTCATTACAATTTTTACTGAGCTCCACATTATAAAGTCAAATACCTATTAATAAACGTGAATTTGATCAATAAAAATATTATTATTATTTTTATTATTATTCAACACATTTATGATAATAAATAAAAATTATTTTGTAATATTTTGTTATATTAACAGTAGTTTTATTATTGTATGTTATTCTACATATTAGTCATGTTTTTAGTTATTTGTAATTTCCACGATAGCTTAAAATTCATATTCATTTTTTCTAGAAATTCTGAAAGCTTTTTAAAACAGTCAAAGTTTTAATCGACCAACTTCTATAGCAATTTGAAGACCCTCAGTATTATGACTGTATCTTGTCTCAACAATTTTTCAACAAAACTTTTATTAATTTAATTTTGTTGAATTAATTTTTAAATGAAGAAAATTATGTACAGTTTTTTTCATTTCATTTCATTTATTTATTTATGTTATATTTTAATTAGTTCAAAACTGTCATAAAAAATATATTTTTAACTCTATTAGTTATTAACCTAGTTGGGTTAAATAAATGTATTCTTAAATTGTTTTATTTTGTTATGTACCTACACTTAGTGACCAATACATTTATCTATAAGTAATAGGTATTATATAACTAATTTTCGTTACATAAAAATGCTTAACGACTAACAAAACTGAGGAACAATGCAGTAATCCCTTGCTCAAGTACAGTATTGCCATTTATCTTTTTTTTTGAACAAATTAGCATTTATATAAATACCTATTGAATTTTTCCCCAAATTCGTTTTTTTCCATAAAAATACAATGTAAACATAAAAGGAAATATAGAACCAATTATTTTATTGAATTTGAGATAAGTACCCCATTGAAATGAAATTGTCAGTATAAACAAGCGGATTACTAGTTATTACAAATTTTATTTGAGTAACAAAAAAATATCGATGTTAGCAATTTGTATAACAAGATTGTTTAGATTGATGAGTTGAAAGTTCTATTAATATAAAAATATTTCCCGAAAGCCTTTCTTAAAGTAACAAAACACACTGTGAAAACAAAAATCAAAAGTTCAAAACTCCCATATTAAGAATAGTAAGACTAAACAAAGAGCGTGAAAAAAGACACTTGTAATGTGCATCATCTGTTATATTATATTTTCCTTGATATCTTAGCTTTTGTTGAGATGTTTCAATCTCAAGTTTAAAATATAATAAAGATACGATAAAACAATTTATAGGAACTCATTATATAAAAACATATATTTTTTCAATGAAATAAACACATATATAATATAAACATTGCCCTAAGTATTATTTAGGTCTGAATGCCTGACATTTGTAAATCATTATCGCATGCAATCTCAAAAGTTTGAAGTTAAGGTGATGATGATACAGTTAAGTTGAGTTCAAAATTAGAATAATTGCATTAAAATATGTATTTTTATATTTATAATTTTACCATACCTATTTGACGCCTTAAAAGTAGACATAAAGGATACTATCATCTTCATATCATTTATGCAATATACATTATCTATTTTATATTTTAATATTTCAAATATAATATAATATTGTCGTCCATTGAATGTATTTTAATTGTAGCTTATGGTGAATATTTTATTTAAAAAATTATCAGATATTATACTGTTATTGCCTTTGGTGTACAGAACAATTCGTTTGATTTCAGTTTGAAATTACGATTTGATAAATTGTATCCATTGATTGATTTAAAATGGGAAATATACGTTTGATATAATTATTTTGTTGTTTTTTTTAGAAACAGTTCTTTGCCTATTGAGATATTGGATTATCAGAACGATGGCGCATTTGATGTCACAGTATCGACGTTGTTCTCCGAATCCGAATTACCATCGCGAACAACATTTTTTTGCGAACTCATCATACCTAGTACTCCATACAGTATCACAAAACGATTCGTATTTAATCCTGGTAAGAAATATATAAACAAATTATAAAATTGTAATAATTGTTTACAAGCATATACCGATTTTATAGACAAAACATTTTATTAACGAATTACGATTTACGAGCCTCACATATAAACTCAATATTCGGGGGGGGGGGGGGGGTTGTGTTTACCAGTGCCTATTTGTGAGTTGTACAAAAAAAAAATGTTTAAACTAATCGAATTCATGTTGATTATTTAATTTGTTTGTCACTGTTTTTGATTAAAAATAAAATAAATCTTGACATGAGTACATGACAAATATTAATAGTATACACCATAATGAATATAGGTCATATTATTTAATATTTATTCATTTGGTCAAGCATAAGTAAAAAGTTGGAACATTTCAAGTGAACTATAGGTACTCTAAAATACAATATTTTTTTAATTCAAAAACTAGTTTGGGTAAAGAAAATATTCTTGGATTTATTTTAAAATCTCATTAAAAACAAAATAAACAATAAATGATAATCATATCTACTCCAAGGGTACTAAATGGTATACAGAACAGTTTATTGTTTATTTTTTGGTTTGATTATTAAAATGGAGTATCCAAAGACAACTATATAGTCTATATATAGTCCATTCTAATTTCTAGTGTGCAACTTTTGATATTAATAACTTCCAAGACAAGACAAACGTATTGATTTTAATGTATTTAGTTATTATCAATAGAATATGAATTTTCAAAGTTTGTTTTGTGAAAATAATGATTTATTTGTCATCAATGATTCTTGGACAAGCGATATTGTCTAATCTCTTGCGAATTAAATTTAACGTTTTCATAAAATGAAAATGAAAAATATTGACTTTGGTGTAATGTTATATTATGACTTTGGTGTAACGCTGTTTGAATAGCTATATTGTGTAAGTACCTTTATATTTATATGTTATATATTGCTTAGCTACTATAGACAATCGAAAAAAAAAATTCCAATAATAATAACATAGTACTTATGTATTACTCCCAACGAGTAAATAAAAATCTTTTAATATTATTATTTTTTATTTGTATTTCGTCCAGTTGTTGTCTTTTATCATATTCCATACAAATATAGTATGTTTTAGGTAAGTATCCCGTTGTGTAACATAGCCAATAGGAATATTACGTAAATAGAGGACTTCACGAATAATAAGAATTAAAATAATAATAACATCGACGTTCACAATAAATAATAAATAACACATAATACACCGTTTGCCGGAAACAACTAATAGTGAATTAATCTCATTCACATTATATTTAAACGCAGTAGGTAGGTACATTAAAATGCGATCCTTGGATTTGTATTTACCAAACAAAATGTACAAACGCGCATGCACTAAGCACACGAATACTCTCCCACTCGCTTACACAAGATGAAAGCGTTATCAAGAGTCACAAACTATTCAATCAATTTCGGAATCCGAAATAGTATCCGGCCTAGGACGTTACGAATTTTGTATAATAATAATATATTATATAATACAGGTCCCATACAATAGAAATAATTGTGTAAACAAGTAATTTGTTTAATCGTTTTAATTGTTTTGCGCCCTCAAGACGGAATTTGTAATTATTATTCAGGAAAACTTTAAATTCGCGATCGCGAGAAATATCGTCGGAAAAACGGGCAACCGAAATTTCGCGACGGAAACGCAGACGGCGGCGCGGCGGTATCTCTCCCGCACGGTGGCGCGGATGAGGGCAATGTGAATAATATAATAATAATATATTAAAGTACCCTACCTCTATATAATAATATACAATATACACGCATATTATTATCATATTAAACATGTATCATACACGGATACACGCGTATATGACAAAAATATATCGTAAAATATTCCGAGTGTTTTCCGTATATATACACGGGGTAATCTACGTTTGCGTGTATATATATATATATGTGTTATTATATAGCCATATAGGTAAGAGTATATTATTATACTTACGGCTCGTATTATATGTACCTGTATAGTGTATATATATATGTTGGTAAATATTTATGTACAAAAATTGTATACTAAAGTATATTATCGTGTGTGTATACGAAACATCCATGTTCGCTTTCGTGAAAACCGACCTTATAGCGATCTCAACCACCAAAGTATCCAGTATACCTACTACGCGCAGTTTATTCCCATTTTTATTTTGTTTATCTTTATTTTTATTTTTATTTTTCTAGGTCAGCAATCGTAGTGACACGTGGTTAATACACCTTACACAATACACGCACACACACACACACACACACACACACACACACACTTATGTACTGGAAAGTTATAACTGTCCCCCGGGGACGGTTGCGGTGGCGGGATCCGTCGAGGCGGCGATGGCCCGGTGCAAATGGTTTTGCAAACAGTTTTGCCGGTATGACGTGTTTAATCTTCGTACATTTCGTTCACCCGCGTCCCGCAAAATAAGATCCGAACGTCGAGGCTTTATGGAGTTGGGCATTTCCCGGTCATATAATGTCCACGAGCGCTTGAATGGGAAGGGAGAGGGGAGATGGGCCGGAAGAGGATATTGCTTTCGCGACTCTCGCGGGAACGTCGAAACGTATTAGGCGCGAGCGACTAATTCTTTTTCGTTTCTGAAAGAGGAGAGGATGCTCAACGCAGAGTGAGACAAAGACAGAGAGAGAGGGAGGAAACAAAATAAAAAACAAACATTGTAGAATCGCTTTTCCAGCACGCGGCGGCGACACGCGCATAAATCCCCATAACAATAATAATGATAATCCGAATATTACGTGCGACGTAATACCTCCTCATATACTGTTAGTCTCCTACATCCTGGGATAAGCGAGATGGGACTATAATATTATCTATACATCGGTGCTTTACTATTACCACAACTGGAAATTTGAATTTCATATTCAATGTCGTTGTACATTATACTAATGTTACGTTTCATGACCAAAATATTAAGGGGACAGACCACAGACTTAAATTTACGCACACTGTGCGGTGGCACACAGAAATTATTCACTAAGTATATTCATATTATTACATCGAGCGATCCACTTAACGACAGGTACTCATAAATTAATACATAAGAAAACATTGAAACGTTTTTGAAAATATTTTTTTTACACAATTTTAAGAAATTAAAAAATAACATTTAGAAAATTTGTTTTTGATTAGGTATCTATTTTTTAGCATTATCAATTTTTTAAATTTTTTTAAATTTTTTTAAAAAAAAAAAAAAATTTTAAATTAATAATAAAAAAAAAAAAAATTTTTAGAAAAAATTAAAAAAAAAAAAAAAAAAAAAAAATATAACTATGGCTTAAATGTAATTAATAATAATATATTATTGACAATTCGTGTTTTATTTTAAGAATTAGGATTGCAATTTAATTATTATTTTACTTAGAATTATTTTTCTCCAAATAATTAAGCCAATCATTATATTTTTATGCACCATAATAAACATCTTGTTAGTTCAAGAAAGTTCTTTCGTTGTTCAAATATATTTCTGTTTTAACAGACAACGACGGACAATTTATTATTGTAATTTAGAAATTGTTATTATTATTGTAATTCGTGAAATTAAGAAACTAATTTTATCTAATAAATAATGTAAGACTCCATTATTAGATGTGGACTGGATTCTCAAACTGTGCAGGTTTTCAGGTATAGAAATGTAGGGTACTGAATGCACAAATACCTAAAGATAGTTTTAGTCTATTTAGTTCTAAATTGTCCATAGATCCTCGACCAATAATCGGCAGTTATAAGTTTTTTGTATATTTTCTAATTTCTAAATACTTGAATATTTTACTATTTCGATACATACAGTTAAGAATTATAATTTGTGTAGCTAACAATATTTTTCCAATCATAATACGTACAACAACAATGTATTATGAATAAACAATAAACAAATATAATTCAACTATTTGTAAGATTAAAAAGGGGGTACGTAGGTAATCAGTCAGCTGTACATTAGGTGTCGAGTGTATCTCATAATTTTGTAAGATTCTGAGCGAGACGGTCTGTCAGTCTGTCAGCTTATATTACATTATTACTAAGTACCTAGGACATAGGTATACCTATATTTTATGATATATTTATATTGCTGTTAAAATGATTTATTATACTGTAAGTAATACGGTATAAACTATAAATATGCAATAATTTAAAATGAATCTAAATATTTTGAAAATATCTATAAGTAGCACAAAACAAGAGCCAAAATATCTTTAAAATGAAACCAAGTCAAAATCAATTTTACCGAATATTAATCATGCATCAAAATGCCAGGTCTTAACTGACTTTTTTTGTTTTATCTTTATTTTTAAAAGTACTGAGAATTTTCAAATTTTATCTACCAAGAGTCCAAATCGATACAACTTTCCACCTTCATAGTTGGAGATCAAAGCATTTTTTCTACTTTAAATCGTCCACGCACTGCACGCATACACACTTATAAACACGCATCATAGCAAAATCAATACATTCAACACTTTACTCAAAATCCAAAATAATTAAATAACGTAATAATTTCTCAATAACAAATGATTATTATAACAAATTCACTCCCGGTAGCATAGGTACAATATTATAGCAACAAAATTTTTATTGATTTAACTCATATAACAGTAGGTAGACTGTAAGATTGTATGAACTATGTGAGTTGTTCTAGGGAAGTATAAAGTCTGAACGATAAATTTCGACATTAATTTTTTATATTGTATACCTAATAAAATATGAAACTGATTTTTAAATTAAAAAATAAAAGTCCATTTCAAAAATTTCAATGGCTTATTTTACTTTAAATAATATTTTTTAATTATTTTTGTATGAGTTTAAAATACGATGTTTATCTAAGTTTACAGTACCTAAATGTATTCAATTTTTACGAATAAGTATATTGGATTAAAGCAGTATGTTTACATCAACAAAAATGTATATTATTTAATATCGCTACCTTTAAATATTTAATAAATATCATTAATGTTTTGATAATAATGAAAAGTTAATTTTGTGTTCATACTATCCGGGATGTTTTATAGTCTGTGGTCTGCATGCCTCTCGCCCGCCGATGTAAGTGCCAAACCATCAGATCCGACGACGTCACCGTAGCTTTTGTTTTTCTATCTCGGGAGTATATTATTATTATAATAATCGTACCGTCGTTCCCGTAGCCTATACATATAAGCTATAAAGTACTACTTCGGTGCTGCTGTACGGTGTCCATTAGTTTATTATTGATTATAAAAATACTATTAATGATCGTAGTACAGAGCTCGTGTTTACTTTTTGACACTGTCGTGGACCTTGACGACTGACGACTGACATCGCTAGGGGGATTTAATGTTGTGATATCTCCTCGACACTTGTCACTGGGCACGAGGGTTGGATCGCCGTCTGGTTTTAAAAACGGTAACGACTTTTATAAACGATGTTCGACGGGTTCACCATGAACATGATCCTGACAGGCAGTGTGTGTGTGTGTGTGTGTGTGTGTGTGTGTGTGTGTGTGTGTGTGTGTGTGCGTGTTCAGCTACGAATTTAGCTCTTGGCTGAAAGGTCTGTTCAAAACAGTGATCCCACTATGTTTAACTTTATAAGAAAACTAATAATAACTAAACAGTTATTCAAAATAGCTTTTTGGACATAAATTAATTACGTTGTATGGCTAATATTATTTATTAACTTATAAATAATGACAAAAAATTATGATCTTGCAGCTGCTCGCAAAATATAAGTTGATGACACTTTCAAATGTATAAAATATAAACACATATGTAAATTAATTACATTTGTTGGTTTTATGAAAATCATAACATTTTTAAGTACCTATTATAAAGGTACATATCTAATATCCTCAACGTCATGACACCTTTCACTTAAAGTTACCAATGTGTCTATTATGCAGTATGCCAGTATGTTGATGTGCTCACAATTGGTTTCCACATAATATATCACATAATACGCAGGTACACATATTGCAGACTAAAGTATTTCGGACCTTGTGAGTGTATGTGCACCAGTACTCAGTGATGAGACAACCAACGACGACAATGGTTAGTGACTCGGAAAGAATGTCATCGCCTGTATTTTTTACCCACGCACGAATTGAAACTATACATTTGTTGTTGATAAAACTGTCAGACAAACGATGAGTCGTCTGGAATCGACCAGTTAGTGCTGGTGCGAAGGAGATCCTGAAATATTTGAAAAGTTTTGAGCGGTGCGACTCGCTTATTTTCCACCGTCAAACTGTCGAAATTGTTTATTATTGCAGTTATTATTATTATTATTATAATTTTTAGTATTACTAATAAAACGCCCTTCGGCTGACAGAATCAAAATAAAATATGACTTAGTGATGATGGTGACTTAGGCGGGAGGAGGACATTGTTCTCGTTAGGAGAACAAATACGGTTCCGTTCGAAAATATTTGTTAAATACTTGGAAGGATGAACGTGAAAGTATCCAGAGGATTTCGCAGTTATTTCCTCCTCTGGGAAACGTATGAAAATGATTTGAAAGTTAGCCACCCTCTTGCATTTATTAGTATTCATGGACTCGGTCATTCCTATATATTTTTTTATAACTATTATGCTGTTGTAGTTTTAAACAACAACTCATTATTGTATCAGTTAAGACAGTCAAGATATTTGTTTGTCTATATAAACCTAAATTCAAATTCCCACGCAATATACGTTTTAGATTTGTGCCCATTTCAGCCACATACATTAAATGAAAATGTAATATAAAAAGTATATTATAATACATTAATACCTAATGATTTATATTTTATTTCTGCTAAATCAGTACCTAGCTAGCTAAATTATTTTAAGGGGATCGAAGCACACTTATTTTTCATACGTTTTAGACAGATAAGCGGTGGTAAATAACACACTCTTTGGAATGTCCGATTTTAATTTATATGTACATAATATTTATGAATTCATCAACAAAATATAATATAAGCTTTTTAGGTAGTCTATTTTCAATTTTAACTAAGATATTTTTTTCAAAATACCCATAAAGTAAGTAATTAGATTACATTTGTATTTATTTCGGACACATCTGATTCCTAAAGACCATTTTTAAAAACTTAAAATCGAACTTCAGGAAGTGTGTTTAATTTACAACCGGTTTTAGTAGCATTTATAGTAAGGTAGGCAAACAAAAGTATATTAAATTTTTCCTATTTATTGACACGTGCGTGCACGTATAAAAGTTGCATCCGGCGGCGGTTGGCCGTCACGGAGTGACAGCGATTATCGAAACTACACACTAATGTTCATTTACTACTCAAACATAAATGTAAATTTACTACTCCCAAATGTACATGTCTATGAATTGCCTGCAATTTACTCCTTAAAACATGATACGATCCAGCTCCCTTAATGTATTTATTAGTATGTATATACAACTATTATTGTTATAATTATTTTAATCTTTTTTTCTATTTTCAGGTAACACCGAAAGTTTGTCTGTTGGTACGTATAAATTGTATTCTATTATAAATACACGACATTATAGGTATTATTCAGTATGAAAGTATAATTGGTTGTTTGGCTTTTTTTATACCTCTATATTTGACCGCATTGTGTAATCAGTAAGCATAATTTTATCATAACTTATTTAAACTTTTCATTGCCCATACTTTGTGAATTTTCATTTGAATATCCGAATATTGACCTTCGGTATTTACTAGTAAGTATTATAACTGTGACATGTGTGACATGATCAGAAACATCTAATCTTAGGTACGATATGGTAGGTACAGTGTTATAAACATTTTTATTTTTTACCAGTTACGTAATCAAAGACTTTGATGTTGGAAACAACAAGTTTGTGGTTATAACTGCAGATTCAATCAAATAATTTCTAATAAGTAATAACGGATAAAGCTTAAGCATATATAAAAAAAGGCTTCACAAAACAAAATATGTACTCCTACGAATTTTATCTAGAAGACTAGAAACTTAATGTCAGTGAGTTATCAACTTTAATCTACCTGTTCAATATCGAGACCAAACCCTCCAAACCTATAAACATGAGAATTTCTACAAGTGTCTTGCTCTTTATTAACAGACTAAAGCAATTTTATTTAAAAAGTTAAATGTACTAGTTAATATACTTATTATGAATAGTATATTTACTATCTATAATTTGACTAAGGTTAATATTTGATTCTGAAACTGATTGATAAATTCATCGATTTTACTATCATGTACGTGTGTGTTTTATCCATCAATCACCACATTTTGGACTACAAAAATGCTTCAATCTTCCACTCTAGGATTGGTTTTTGGTAGAAAATCGGATCTAGATTAGAAGAACAGTACTTTTCAAAACAATCAAAAGAAAAAAAAGACAGAATTATGGAAAAACGGGAATCTTAATGCAAACCCGATTTCAACGAAATTTATTTTATTGTCATTCAAAAATAAATAAATGTGGAGACTCGAATTTGCAAAATATTTTGCCTCTTCTTGTGCTGGTTATAAACATTTGAGTTTTCTTTTAGTTTTTTTTCGATTTATGTGTGAACACGTTTTTTATTGTTAGTAAAAAAGCTTGAAAATAAGTACATTTTGTAATTAAAAATGTCCATATTTTTTAATTTTAATACCTTAAACTTTGAAAATTGAATACAAGATTCATCAAGTTTTTACCTGAAAATTAAAAGAAAGTTTATCATATATTAAGTCATAAACATTTTTTATGAACCATTGTGTCCCTAGATTTTAATGACATTAGATATTCTCACGTAGAACACGATTTCTCGTAAAATTATTTTTGATATTTTGTTGTAAGTAAAAAAAAAAATATTTCCGCTGAATAGACGTCTGAAGCTCTTATGGTGCTTCCCTCATTTCTTTGTTGAAAAAAAAATGTTTTTAATGTTCCCAAAGATTTTCTTTCCTCCCATAGTTGGGTTGGTGGATCTAGGGCTGCTCATCAGTGACTTCATCGATAAAAAAATATTAACTAAACATTTGATTCGATGATAATATAGTATTAATTAAACATTCAGATTATATAAAAAAGGGTCTATGCCAAGATACTGTAAGTTATAATAATGAAATAAAAATATCAGAACCCAAAGCCAAAATTCTGGTTTTCCTCTCTCTAAGAATCATAATTATTAATTTTAAAACTTTAATTATCTTTTTAAAATTTAAATAATAAAAAATTGATATTTTATTAAGCATTATAATATGATTAGGTACATATATTATATTGAAAGTCAAGTTATAAAAGACTATGTTTACCTTTAAGAAAATTTATATTATCATTTGAGTTATAATAGTTTCTACTTATTAGTTATTACTTATTAGGTACCTAAGTCAATATTTTATTTAACTTTATACTTCTTTTTCAGCTTCTTCATATTTTATCCACCATTGCTTTGAATTTCGCGATTATTACTTCTCTACTTTAGTTTTCGGTCTTTTTACTTTACGGTTATTAGTTTCGTAATTTTGTATAGATACCTTCTTAAATGCACCTACTACGTAAATAACAATAACAAGATAAAATAAATGTAATTGTTTACATTCAACTTAGAGAGTACAAAATTTAATGTTTATACTTGCAAAAATTACTATAAATGAATGAAATAAAATTTAAAAAATCATAGAATACTCGTGTAGTACTTTATGATTGTTCATCATGAGAGTATACTATCCCCATAGCCTCCCCACTACTTTTTTCTACTCCGCTAAGGCGCTAATACATAGATAACATTATTGATAACTATACATTATATAATATAATCGAAAAAGTGAATCGGTGGAAAAGGAAAGGGTACGATGTTGGTTGAAAAGGGGAAACGACTTTTTTAAAATTTGATCAAAAAGTGAATCGGCCGGAAAGGGAAGGGTACAGTTTTTGTCGAAAGTGGTCTGGCCCTATCCTATTGCGTATAGTTTGCAGCGTCTATAGTCTATAACTACGAACAATGGATTTGAGTGTAGAATAGCGGGGGACCGAACGAAAACTGTTTTTTTGTGATCATACGCAATTCTATTTATTTAGTCACAATATTTTATATGACGTACGTATAAAGTATCGAGTATAGTTGGGTAATTTGATTCAGTGATATTATGTAATATAATCACTAAAGAACGAGAGAAAAATATTTGCGTAAGGTTAGGTGTTCCGCACTCCTCTTAGGTACTCACGTCATCGAGGTCCTTATTTATTTCTCCGTACAAAACTACAAAGGGCGTACAATACTAGTTTCCTTTTTTTAATTCGATAAATTGAATTTTAAACGCGGAATAGCGTTTACTCTACGCTCGGTAATAAAACACAAACACACACACACACACACACACACACACACAAACACAAACACACACACACACACACACACACACACACACACACACACACACATACACCTGCGTGCGTGTGCCACGTGCGCGTTGCAGCCATCTCGTCAGAGGACCATCGGCCGACGACGCTGCGAATAAAAACTCGTCGACGACGACGACGTTGTATAAATTCGATTACCGGCGTGTTTTCATTATCGTTTCGATAATGCGATTTTACAGATAATAATTACAGCAGTAACGAAATAAACGCGAGCGGCCGGCTTTCATGCCGACGGACGGACGACGTAATTTTATCGTTGTAGTATAATACACTGCACCTACGCCCTCGCCGGTCGCCGCAAAAGTACTGCAAAATATGTAATAATAATAATAATAATAATAAAAATAATAATAATAAATAATAATAATACGCACCTATATATTTATTGTTGGGCGAGAGGCGCGGCGCTCGAGTCTCTCAGACATTTTTCTCGAAAGTGTATGCAAATTGGATATTCGACACGAAAATCGCAAAAATGACGTGCGCACGTTTTCCTCAACCGCGGCGCGTCGTGTGTATATAAATATATATATAATATATATATATACATACAATATATATATATAAACCTACCTATGTATATCTGCGTGTAATATATTTGCAAGTATTATCATAATGCGGTCGTCGCGCGCGTCTACCGGAGTACCACCGACACGCCTTATATTTATATAATATTATCGAACTGTCTTAGCACTGTCGAAACGATTTGTGAATTTAAATAACTAATTTGCAAAATAGTTGTGTGGTAATTTGGATTTCGGAGAGGAACATTTCGATAACGCCGCGCGGCTCTCAGACGTTGCAGGCGCCTCGCGTATATTATTATAATAACCGGCCTGCCGTGCGCGTCTCGTACGTGCGCAAAAATCGTTCGAGTTTACACGGGGCACAGTGGTAATCCCATTTGACGATCGGTAAGGAATTTTCATAGAACGTACACCATGATGACATTATACATTGTATACTAATAGTTGTGTTACAGTATATTATACTTTTCTTCCTCTCCGTTGGCACATTAAACCTTTTTTTTTTTTTACATTATATAATTCGCAAGACAACATTATTATTATTATTATTTCCCTTCTTCCACCGGTCGCCGGGCGCGGCGCGTCGTCTAACAAATGCGATCGGTTATTTCAAACAGTTTAATTTTTCATTTCTTTTTATCTTTTCTTACTACTTCAATATTCAATTCGATCTTTTATCTCATTTTTTTTTTTTTTTGTTACAATTTACACGCTCTTTCTCTCTTTATCGATTTTTGTGCGTAACCAATGACTTTGAATATTGTAATTGAATGTAGGTACTTTACTCTTTACTTTTTACAATCTCTTTGTATAAATATAATATAGGTACCTAGTGGCCAGTGTATAAGTAGTATATTACACTTATATATTTTGATCGTATAATATACCATCTCAAAAAAAGTTTCCTTTGCTTCACGTCGTCGAATTCCTAAAATCGATTAAAAACTTGGCCTATACTCGGTGATTACTTTTCGATAAAAATGAAAATGTTTTTGATTAAAATTATACGACCGTGTTTTTAATATTATATACCTACAAAAAGGAAACTTCAGGTTGTTTTAAATCAAGTCTAAAGTTAAGTTTACATAATTAGTAAACCTGCAGATGCCGAAATGTTTTATGTATTTAATGGGTACGATTAGCAATAAAAAGCAATACGCTTCAGTTACAAATACAGGTAAATCAACCGAATTTCTTCAATTACCGAACATCTAAAGTTTTCGACGTGAGGAGTAAAATTATATTAAACACGCGTATATATTAAAAGACAAAGCGCTGTTAGCATAAATATTAATCTAAACGGAAGTCGCGGTTTAATATTGCAATATTATATCTATACGTGCGATACTACCTGTCTGCAGCAGTAAGTATAAGTTCTCAAAACATTGTTTGTCGGTATTAAATACAACGTAGTTGACGTTCCTTTGAGGTTTCGTACGCGTATAATTGAACAAAAAAAAAACTTGAGTTCAATTCCATTAAAATCATATTATATATATGTATACATTGTGTGGGCATAATATATGTATTATTGACTTTTCACCGTCTCGGTTACACACACAAAAGTGCATGATTTGCTGGTTGGTTTCCGTAACGTGCCCTATATATATATATATATATAATATATACCATAATAATATAACAAACCTACACGTCGTCGGTCTATATATTATGTACATAGAACGGTGGCCCGCCGCGGTTTATTCGAGCGCACATACAGACGGACGTTATACGATAATATTATGTACGCACACACAACACACGTATATACGTATATATTACAATAGCAAACAGTCGGCCGTCACTTAAAACTCTCTCTATAGGTATATACGCTGCATATTATGGGCAATATATATAGATTTATACAATATATAAACGCTAAACCGCGGGTCCGTCTATACGCATTGTGCCGTATAGGTATGTACAGCACCTACCCGCTATATTGTGTGTAGGACGTACCGACTAGTTGTTGCTTAGTCGACGACTGTATCGTTTTCGGCGGTCATATGGGGGCCGTTTAATTTCCGGAGACTTACCGGCGCGGCTGCGGGTTTTAGCCCGCGACGTCTATCGAACGCTATATAATATTATATTATATGCGTACACCACATTATACGTACCTACGAGTATAATGCGCGTACGCGGTGTCTTCCTCCCGACAGACGTTACACGCATGCAAACACACACTTGCACACACACGTACATACGTTATATATCGAGAACCACCACGTACCGGCGGCGGCCATTTAAAGACGCGGCCGTAACACAGCGAATTCAAATTACACATTCATCGCGGGCATCAGGGCACGAGTCAGCTGCCGCCGCTCGGCCAGAGGGTCGACACACGTCGATGTTTTATCACAGTTGACCGCGACGACACGGAAAGGTTGGGCGATGGCGCGTACACGGCAAACTCCGCAGCTGAGCTTTCACACGAGTGCGGATATATAACTATACATACTGCAGTATATACGCGGGTTTATTATAAAGGTGTAACGTCGTGTGCAGTATATATATATATGTGTGTGTATAATAAAAAATATATACCTGCTGTACGTAAATTCGTACAGCAGACGAGCCGGTAGTATACATGTAGGTATAGACTGTGGGCATATATAGTAGTCCGCCGGGCGTTGTTTAACGGTATACCGCCGCGGTCATGGCGGGAAGCGTATATATATATATATAATAATATAATAATATAGACGTAGTGTTGCGATGCACGCGTCAAAGCGGTAAAAGTTTCGCATCGGAAGGAACTAAAAATATCACGTTAACGGGTCGTTCGGGGTGGGAGAGTGCATCGTCCCAATGATCGGTGAGAGGGGGGGGGGGTAGAAGGGGTTTGCCGGAAAACGTTTTTCCCTCTTGGGAACGGCCGCCGCGGAAAAACGAATTTTCGGCCAAAAACTTGTTCGACTATAACACACATATAAATATATACTTTATGTTATGTTATTGTGTACAAGTGTGTGAGTGTGTGCGCGTGTAAACCACTATCGCCGTCGGACCGTTGGGCGTTTGTCGCGGGCCGGCGCTCCGTGTGAAAGTTTCCGCTTGACTTGCATGCAATAATTGGTGTGGTGAAAAATGTTGTTCTTTGAAAAAATAATCTTGATAATATGTTACATAATCTTCTATTTTCAAAGTACATAGATATATCTATCACATTACGTCTATAAATAACCAACCATAGCATTATTCGCTGATCATAATATATAGTAGTTTCAGTATCTTAGGTTTTATTTCGTCAACATCTCATACTTCGGGTTGGTTGTTTCGGGTTGGTTGTTTCGGGTTGGTTGTTTCGGGTAGGTGGTGGGTAGCGAGCAATAATCTGATTTCGGTGTAACTCTCCACCAGTGCTTTTGAACCAACTGTGTAAAAGATCATCGCTTATATATACCCTTCCAAATCGTACGCGTATCAGTTCACAGTTGTTTTGTCTGAAAAAAAGCACAGCAGAAAAATCATGGCCGAGTGTAAAGTATAGTAGGATATACTTAGGTAAATAATATTATTATGTTTACCGTGTTAATACTGTTTATGTGGTTAATAATTTCCACACCATTATCGATTGCGATCAACTTTATGACGTCATTATTTAATTAGTGTTCATATCGCCGAAACTCCTGATTCGCACATATTATATTAAACATAATATATACCCATAGTTCAAGCTATAGCTGCAGATTCTCCGGGGAGTCTGTTCACGAGTGAGCGTTACACGGCGATGAGATAAATGATTCATGTTTCACGTTTCCAGCCAACTGTTCATAAAACATTTAAGCACAAGGTTGTAATGACGGCGGTGACACTGATGTCTATAGTAATCAGGGGTTGACGTGGGGGAGGGGTCGCAAAGGAACTCAGTCACTGTACTTGGTTAATATTCTGTCCACACTTACAGCGTCCACTCTTCTAAAGGCGTGCGGCTGCCACGCGGTCAAGCCTTAAGTTGAATCAAAATAATTTCCTCGGTTAAATATAATTATTCATATCCGAAAAGTTTCTATTTTAGTGTTGTAAAGTTATTTTATTAAACATTTTTCATTTTGATAATACTGTTGTGTGTAGTATTTGAATACAATTATACAGAGTACACCTGTCATTAAATTTATTTTATTTTTTTTTTAAATATAGTTATTATTTTTTTATATTGTATTGTATTTATACAGTTTTATTACAAATACATATTTTTTACTTGAGATTAAATATATTGCTATACAAATATTACGCGGGGTCTACTAATTTACTATTATACCTAGTCACGTCAATGTAATAAAATGATAAAATTTTAGTCCATAATAATGAAATAATAACACGCACGAGGAAGCTCAAAATAGTAGGCATAGACGATGAAGATCACTGTAGGCACCTACTCTTTGCCATTTAAATGGGCCTGATAATAATTGCAACGAGCTTTGTTTTTTGCTCAACTCCTCCTCGAAATAACTATATATAATACACGCCACACCCGAACACACTATAGAGTTAATGAATCGTACGATGACTTATTATTTTTCCTTCAATTATATACTTTCGTTTCGATTCCGACCAAAATAATGATTGAAAAATATTGGTTTTGCTGAAGATAATATTATTAGGACAAATCGTATATTGTTGAATGGTTCAATTATTTGTTCTGTAAAATGTACTACTAGTAGGTGAAATACACCTGGTGTATATTCGATCTATTATGATCATAATATATTTTGTTTTTAACCTTTTACAGAAAAGATGAAAAAAAAATCCACAGATTCTATGATGATACTTATAATATTATAATGTATAAGTTGGTTGTGTATGTATTCTGGGAAAAATATTTTTTATTTTGCATTGTCGGAAAAAAAGTGCTGGAAAATATTATACCTTTATGCTCACTAAGGGTACAATAAATCATCAATATATGGTAGAATACGGTCAAAGCAATAGTGGTAATTAATATATTATTATTTTCCCCACAATATTTGCTGTATTAAAAACTGCTGAGTATTTTATATTCTGGTAAATCTAAATTACCACAATAGTTCGGGACTGTGAGCCTGTGCAAATTGACTAATTGTTTAACTTGTTGAGCTAAAATAAAAAAATGTAAATATACCTACATATTAAAATCATAATTTACTTTTCTTCTTGTTAACTTGCAATATGGATACTTACAATCTACGTCAAAGCACAAAGAGCAAATTATACAAAAGTATTTACATAAAATCAAAAATACAAAGGCCAAAAATTGATAGAACTATACAAGCAGCAATAATTATTTATTTAGGTTAGTTAAAAATTTAGAATTAATTGAGATTTTTTAGATATCATTATACGAATGTCTCTTTGAACGTTTAACTGACAGTGTATTTGTTAAGAGAATTCAAATAAATATATTTGGGTGACATTTTGTTTTTCAATAGAAATGTATAACAAATTATAGTTATATACGTTATTTTTATTCCTATTTCATCTAGAAATATTATTAAAAATAAAAGTATAAAATTTTTAATAATAATTCTGGTTATTATTTTCATTATTTATAAAAAAATAATTTAAATTTATAAATATGATTTATATTAGAAAAAAATAAGCTCAAATAGAATATAAAATGAATGATTTGATTAGTGACATTATATAAGAAAATAAAATAATTGAACTCGTTAAGTTACTTTTTAAAAAAAGGTACTTGTTTTGTTTTTTGTAATTTATTTAAAAATAACTAACTTTTTAACTCGTTAATGCTTAACGTTGCTATTACCACTATGCATCAAACATCATGTGGAATGTGTTTCCAATAATTGTAAATCAATATAGCAGCTATATTCTAGCTATTAACATATGATGTACCTCACATATAATGTAAAAAATGTGTAAAACCATTTAGTAGCTCACTACTCGTACACTGGCGTCTCGCACACAGCATGTAGACACAATAACCCAATTTAAAAAATAATGATTACTAATTAGTAATTACTTTTTTTGTGTTAAAAATAATCATTAATTTGTAACCGAAACTTAGCAGAGTTCAAATAATTATTTAATATTAATGTCACCGGCTTTATTTAATTTTTTAATACAAAACATACACAAACATTTTAAATGGATGATGCAGGTTAATAAGGATAATGAATCCTCTTTCTGTGCATTACTTACAATCATCATGTACAGGATTCACGATGCTTATATTTTTAATACTGTTGTAAGTTTACAACAACACATCCCTAATATTTTTACCTACATTTTTTGCTACTTTAAGTATTAGTTGGCTCCGTGTTCATGAAATTTATTTGATGTTTTGGTATTTAGTTTTGAAATTATTTTAATGTTCAACTATTAACTAGTTAATTTTCGTCACCGTTCTTGAATAAAAGAGTAAAAAAAATGACTAATATAGACGCGTGTTGTACAGCACCACAACTAAGTTTTGTGTGGCTCCGCGATGTGAACACTGAACAAATGATTAGCTTGTAACTTGTAAGTAATAACTAATAATATTTTATAAAATATCATGTAAATTTATGTTAATCGACATGAATGTATTAAATATTTAAACTAGATACACTAGTAGGTGTACTACATTGAATGTATATAAGAGATAAGTCAAAAATATTATAGCTATGTAACGATTTGTATTTGGTTGTGAGTTGTGACTTTAGAGACAAATTATTATTCTTGGAAACATAATATTTTATGATGTTTTAAATTTGTTTATACTGCACAATCTGTTCTTAACCACATTAAGTTAATATGTATGCAAAGAAGGTTCTAGAATAGAAAAAATCCTCCTATCAGTCCTGTCTTCCCATAGGAGGATTACTTTATATTTGTCTCTGTTCTGGATGGTCTGTAGTGTACTTGCTTTAAATATATATTTACACATGTCCAAGTGTTTCACTATTTCACAATAATGAAAGTGTCACATATCAAATTATTTTACCGGTAAATCTACCATAATAAATATTTACACATCAAATAAGGTATACCAAATAAATAACAACTTTTAAAACTTAAAAAAATAACCTAAAGGCTAAAAGATATAACACAATCCACTTATGACAAATTAAATCAAAGTTATGTATAAGAATGTAAACATGAAATATCATATAATAAATATATAATTATCTTGAAAACTTAACTATTCATTCATTAATCACTGAATAAAACCATCCACATTTCTTTTTAAAAGTAGGTACGATAATCAAAATATTAAAATAATATTTACCTTTAAGTACTGTATTATAGGCATATAAATTATTTTTAGGTCATGTCACAAAATATTACAGCTTAACAGTTAATGAAAATAAAATAAATACATTTTTACCGAAATACAAGGATAGATTACGAACAAAGTTAACTATTTAAGTTATTATACAGATGGCTAGTGATGTTAAAACTTCAGACTGTCAGAAATTGCACGAACTAAATTACCAAACAAGTTATAGACAATTTTCTTAAATGTTCAAATAAATTGTAATGTAACATACATTGCAACGATGGATCTATCTTTTATGCTATTCTGTTAAATTGAAAATTAAGAATCATCATAAGTTTTATTTAAAAAATATTTGATATAAAAAGGTTAAGTTAGGTGTATGTTAAACTAGATTATATTAAGGTTTTATTTTGGATTAGCTATTATTTTTAGATTATTTTAAGTGTTCAGAAATTTTCTACAACATTTTTAAATCTAACATCATTACAGCAGAATGTAAGACGGTAATCACGAAGAATTATTTTTAAATTGAGCAAATATATATAAGAGAGATACGACCAATATAATATGCATAGGCTAAACAAGTGCTCACAAAAATAAATATTCTGAAAAATACAACAATTAAAGTAATTTCAATGTCATGGAGATGTTATATTTATACGAACATAGTGAAAAGGAGAAGATTTCCAACTCGATTAAATAATAACTAGTAATCAAAAGTAAAATTATTTTTTATATTTTTTTTAGTTTTTATAACACCAATAACTTAGAAAAAATAATTTCAATAGATAATAATAATATTATCACTATTTATTACCAGCTATATGCCTATATGGTAGCTATATACGGTATACGCTTAAACATCACAAATAATTAAATCGAAAAACAATCACACTTAGTTTAGAATTAGCTGAAATAAAATTGAAAGTACCTATTACAAAAAAATAAAATATTTTTTTCTACTGATTTCGTCGACTGTTGAACTTTGTTTTTGTTATCATACTGGACACCATGGCTCTCGATCCGGAATAACCAATTTTTAATCATTACAACAAAATAAGGCTTAAATAATAATATAGTAAACAATGAAATCTAATACTACGTCCAACGTAGTCTTTCATCCGATAGGTACCTTTATTTTTTTAACTCAAATATTTCAGCCCCCCAACCCCCTCGGAGTTCGACAGGTGGTGGTGCTACGATAGTTGAGGCATTGATGTTGGACACACGCCGCGCCGTTAAATATAGTTTTGAACGTTTCTTTTTATTTTATACATATAATATACTATTGCCACGAAAGTTTTTCGTTTTTTACATTAAATAATGTATATAATATATATAAGTATATAGGTATTGTATATATATATTTTTTAATATTAATGGCCTTGTTCGAAGTTGGAAACTTTTTCTGAGTGTACAATTGGGTCAGCGCAAAGTATCACGTCAAAGGAACCGACCGCATGAGAACGGTACACATCAAAGGCTTTCATTACTCTTCACTTTACCCAATTATTATACATACGTATATACACTATAAACATAGGTATACTTTATATATAAAGTATATACTATATACTATGTATATTATATATATATAGGTATATGAGATTTTTGAATTCAAATTGTTTACTGTGGTGAAGACGTTATTGATTTCGTGTCCATTGTTCTTATGCCGAGTACAGGAATTACGCACCCTCAAGAATGTGTAAAGTAGTTTCAGAATATTTTTTTTAAAGTAGTTTTTCACTCAATACGTCTACTTTTTTTTCTATTACATTTACTGCTATAACGATCCGTTGATCCGGAATTTGTGTGTACGAAATGTTTTTAACATTAACGTATTTTATTGAAACTTCTAAAAAAAAAAGATAATTTGGTTAAGTGTACCTTTTGTTTTGTTTGTATACTTATATATTTACTGCGTAAGATAAACATGAACATTTAATCGAAAATGTATTACATTTTATGTAACTAAAATAGTTTCAATTTCGTTAATAACTGACAATTCAGCTAAAGTTGTAATATTATAATGGTTCTTGTATATATTCGAATTTAGTGAAAACAATACTAAATACCCTGCATAGTTCAAAAACATCGCAGACTAGAGTAATTGCGGATTAAAATTAACTCGTTCAATTTTACAGTTGAAAAAATCTTTGCTAATATTATATTTAATTGATAAAAACAGTTTTGTTCAAAATAAATTTTAAAAAAAACAAATTTTTTTTTTTCTTTACTTCGTAAAATACTACGTCGATCCACCAAATTTAATTTAAGTTTAAATGTTCAACCCTCAATTCCTTGATTATTTCAAAAATAATTTCGATGGTTTTTATTGTAAATAGAAAAATGGTACCTTAATTGTAGCGATTTGGTTATGAAAAACTTAATCAACATGGAACTTAAATTGATAAATTGTCGTATTCGACGTTTGGTCCTCAGCCACTTGCGTAATAATGTTGAACATATTTGTGAATGACCTTTTTGTATATTCCGAGAAAATTTGGTAACTTGATCTATTTGTTTTTTTAAAGTTTTATGATATAAGTATTATGTCTTTCTCTTGCGAAATTCATAAATTCCATACTGCTCTGGATATTTTAAGATCCTCTAAGTGTCTACCTGACTACCTGTTTAGGGAAATTTATAATTTAAATAAGTTATAATACAAATACAAATACTTATTAGGTAGGTAGCTAATTAGTTATATATTGTGCCAACTCTAACTAACTATACACTGACTGCAGCATACACGATACGTCGATATCAACACAACGGTAATCAATGTAAATTATTCACTATTTTATTATTTTTCAACACAGATACTATAGTTTAATTTTGGGATTAAAGAGTTGCGATTTGCGAATTTAATAACAATATAAATATAATACAACAAATGCATAGAATTTAATTTAGTTTCATTTGGGCAAAAAAAAAAAAAAAATAATGCCGTTATATTATAATAGTAATTACTTTTAATCATAAATATTTAATTTTTTTTGGCTATTACATATAGGTACCACAAAATACAAATACTTTATTATTATAATATGACGACGTTGGGAGTTGTTTTTATTAAAATCGATATTTCGATGAATTCTGGCATGTAATTCTATCATTATTAATATAATAATAAGTGCTTACAAGTAACAAACTTCACCGTGAGCGTAATCGGGAGAGCAGTTTTTATCCCATCTATTTGTATTTGTGTTTATATTGTTATTATTATTATTCTTTAGATTTGGCCCAAACTTAAATATATATTTTTTCGGTTATTTTTGTTCTTTTTCTTTGCTAATATTTGTATTTGTTATCGTATCATTATATACACAAAATTTCATAAATAACGCGTGTAATAATATTTGCTCACCATCTCATTTTAAAAACTTATAATAGCTGGATTTATTAACTCTGACGTAAATGCGTCATATTATGTTTGTTCTACAGGAATATACAAGATAGGTGTAGGGGTATCATGATAAATTATTTAATTTAAAATGAAACCAAGGAAGTCGAACTGCTGCAGTATAGTACGTGTCGAGTGTAACTCACAATTGAGTAGGTTACTGTAATGGATGTATTAAATTTGAATTCAATGATAAATCATTGTATGCGAAAAACGATTCTGTGCAGAGACGGTCTGTCGACTGTCGGCCTAATGTCTGTATGCCTATTACCTATGTCTAAGGGCATTTTAATATTTTATCGTACACCTAAATTGATATTGTAGTAATATACAGTAGGTTATCGAACTAATGATCATAGAAAACAATTCAAATTGTATTGTGACAATTACTATAATATTATTTCATATAATATAGGTACTACCTAGATGTTATATGTACAATGTACATATTATATATTATATAAATAAATTAAGTATAAACTTTTAAGTCAATACTGGCATACCTATAGTAGTATAGTAGAACGGTGTGAATATGTTTATAGGATAGTTAACTTAAATAACTTAAGTTAATAAGTATTTGGTAAATAAGAATAAAAGTAGTGAGCAAAAGTTTTAAATCCTTGCGAATAATATTTTTTTAATTGCGATAAAAAACTAACATATTTATTTATCCAATTCCGTCAAAACTGAACTTTTTTTTAAAAAATATGCGAATTAATTTTTAGGTTTTTAGATTTTTTATAAAAATAAACTATTAACGATGAAAATTGTATTCAATTTTCAATCCACAGCTATTAAAATATAAAATGTTATAAATTATTAACTACTAAATAATTCGCAAATTTTTGTGAATATGACGATTATTGACGAATGTCGTTAAAATTTGAACTTAAACATTTATAAATTAAAATACTGTGCTACTCGTATAATGTATAATCAAAATTTTTTAAAATGCAATAAGTTCAACTTAAGAAGGAGCTTTTTTTAAATTTCTAACCTTTTTTACTAAGCATAAAAAGAATTATCAACACCAAACATTTATAGAAAAAAAAACGAAGTCATTTGAAATGCTTTTATAAATATAATGCGAAGCAAGTCGAAGCATATTTTCGTTTTTCTTTTTGTCCGAGCTCAGCGCAGCGAGCGAGTGGCCAAACGGGCATCACTGTCTAGATTTATAAAGTCCAGATATATACCTACATTCCATAATGTACATTCCAGATATGTAGAATCCGGGTTTATACTGTACAGAATTATAAATTCTAGGTTTATAAGTGGACCCCATATAGCAGACACAAAATAACACACATTATAATTGTGAAATAAATTCGTTCATCGTATCACTCAGAGTTTTAATAAGTACATCTAATAAACCTCGAACTCATTTATAGATTGAATAACATTATAGTCTTGATTCAATCATAAAATAACTAAAACACCGAAACTTGCATACGCCTACTACATTTTGAGTTCAGACTTTGTTCAATGTTTGAAATATAATATTCAATATATTCCCGAAGACTATATTATTATACCAATATTACCGTGTGACTTCCAATTAAAATTATATGTCACCGGCGTGTTGATGATCGTATAATTGCACTCGGTAAATTAATATTCAATGAACATCTGTTGTTTTACCGTTTTGCGGTCATTTTCAAATGTTTTTGCAATACAAGCTCTTTAAGTAGTAAAAGTAATTCTGTTGGTTGATTAATGCGTGTAAAACGACAAAAAAGTTTATTCTGTTGCTGACCCACTTGGTTCTTTACAGAGAGTTTTCATTACATCTCTAAAAAAAAACACGTCGTCGTATGTCCGTGTCTTTACGCTCTGCCTTTTTAATTTACATTAGAAATTAAATTTGTTTTGAACAAAACTTTTTTTTCTCCAAAGAATGAGTTGACTGGAATGCACACTCATTATTTTCATGATAAAAGTGAAAGGGTGAACAATGAATTCATCTAGTGTCCCCACCTACATTCGCCACTAATTATACCATTATACTTCTAGGAGTGTTTAAGGCAGTCGACCTTTCCAAAAGATATTAGTAAAGTTTTGTCGTGTTTTAACGAAAGAGTTGCTAGTTCAATATTGTTAATTTTAAAACGAAGCAAACTCATATAAGAACATTAATGTATATATGTGTGTCATCAAGAGTAATGTCTTGATGGCTCATTTTTTGTTTGGAATTTAGATGAAACAAATTATTATTAGGTATTTTTAAATCAGTAATAAATTAGGCAAATTATTAGTTCTCAATTAGTAATATATATTATAATATTAATATATATAATATATATATAAATGAATACATTTTTTTGGTTGTTCTAAAATAAAAACATCTTTCAGCCTTCCATTTTTTTTATAGTGATAATTATAATATAGTCGACTAAGTGATGCATAAATTATTTCGAAGGAATTAACACTTAAACGTAATAATTATATTTATAATGCTGCAATAAGTTATTAAATGAAAATTCTCTTTTTTAATTTAATTTTTTTGCTCAAAGTTATTATGGCACTTTCATTATTATAATAAACAAATAAATAAATAAATAACTATAACATTGAATCATAATATTTTTTATTTGATTTTCAGACTATATTTTAAAAATAAAATGAAAATATTAGAATACTTATACATTGGTTGATTTCATCTGGTTATTTCGATAACTTTTTACTCATAATAACTTATAATAAGTAGGTACCTATTGTAATACAATGTTATTTGTCGTTGTCGATTGAGCATATAAATATATTATAATTAATTTTATTGAATCTACCCAAATATAAGCTATAGTTACAATATTTTTATTGTAAATTATATTATGTAAAAGTTATTAAATATTGGTGTAATATTATTTGAGTGAGTTAAAATTACCAACAGTCGAGATTTAAATTTTAATCAAATAAATTACAATTATTACTTTTTAAATTTTTTTAAATAATAATTAATAGACATCTGTTATCAAAAGCTTATGGTGCAAATTAAATTTGCATTTAAACATAAAACATTAAAACAAATGATATAAAAAATAGGTACAAGGTACATATTATTTATAATTGAATTCATAGCCTGGCAATACAGCTGATATACCTATAAAAAAGAAAATACTATAAAAATAGTTAAACGTTTGCCAATTCTTACGATATAAAAATACTAATACGAACTCGAAAATATTATTATTTTGCGGTTATTAGTTCAAACATTTTTTCTGAAAAATGATTTCGGTGTCTACTCAGGGAGTACTGTGAATGTTTAGTGACATGTTATTTACGTAATAAAATATCGTGTATACTAAGATAGTTCCACCGCAACAGAAAATAATTTATTTGAATATCATAACTTATATGAAGTTCTTGAAAAGTCCCTACAATTTGAATCATGTTTATTTATTACTGTTGAGAGATTTATAAATTGTTATGTTATTATTTGTTTTAATACAACTAGTTACTAAAATATACATTTTTAAAGAGTAAAAACTATTGCTCTAACTAATTTTCAACTTCCAACAGATGTCCTTATCGATTAAGCGTCATGATAATCATACTATATAATACTACTATACGATTTATATGTCAATTTAAAACGTAATTTCGAGTTTATTCGGTACAAATATAGTTATAAAAAAATTGCCTAAGTGTAATACACATTTATATAACGGTAAACATTTTTATACCATAGCGGCTATACTTACTTACTACATCAAAATATAAATTCATAATTGTACACAGTTTTATTGTTTATAATATATTTGAAATAATTTATTTTTATTTGTTTTCAGAAAATGCTGCATGGTCAAGAAAATGGTCACAGACGCTAAAATTTACAACTATCGTATGGTTATTTATTGTCATTTCACACTGAAGAAATTCATAATCATATCATTATTGTTTAGTATTCATTGATTCTCATGAGAGTTGCAACGATTTATTACAGTCTCATCTAAATAATTATTACCCGGAAATATACATTACTTATAAATATATAAGACAAATGTAACGACGATGTCGTTAAATTATGTATGCGTAATATGACAAACTTCTTTAATTATTTACAGGTTATACGTACAAAAAATTCAAGTTTGTATATTTAGATAATAAACTCTTTTTTTTCTCTAAGAATTTTAAGTTATCAAAATAAATTCAATGAAACCAATACATTTTAAGTTAACGCAGGATCACTACAGTGCAAATGAAACTTGATTGATATTTTTTTTATGTTCATATACAACAAGACGATAAAAAAATTATAAATTTATAACAATACAATGAAATTTTACTTTTAAACGCACATTTTACATTTGATTTCACGAACATTTTGAATTAATTTAATTTTAAAATTACATTTAATGATATCTTTATCAATTTTTTTGTAGTGATCTTTTTGTCAATATGTTGTTTGTGTTTAAAGGATTCATTATTATTCTCTGAATTGTATTTTTAAATTTTTTTTTGTAATTCACTAAAAGAAAATCGTTTTAAGTTAAATTAAAATATATTTAATTTAAGTTAGTCATAAAATATTTGAAAAAAAACATTCAAAATGAAGATAATAATGCTATGCCTTTAATGTTAAAAAATAAAAACAAAATTAAATACAATTAATCTATACTCGATGTGAACTACCTATAATACCACTTATGTAGATAAAATATAGTAAAAAAATACATTTAATTATAAACACCTTATATTTTATTTATATTATAAAGGTGTATATTAAGAATCACGACTGTTTTAGTTATTTATTTACATTTGCATTAATAATGCGATAATTTATGGCTTCGCTTTTTCCTCAGGTATGGTATGTGAATTTGGTTTTGGTATACTCACCTGAAGAGCACGAGTGCACATGCATATTTTATATGCACGATATCACCAGGTTTTAATGATCAAGATTTATGAACTGAAAGGTGTTAAAAATGTGTGAACTACTAAATCAAAACTTAATGAAACAGTGGACGAGTTCAACAACGCGAACTACATATTTTATGCTATTATATAATATATTTTTGAATAGGTGTATACCTACACGTGTATAAAATACATTTAAGGTATCGACCGGGTTTTTATAATCTATTATGTAGGCAGTGCAAAATAATATAACTTCAGAATAATAGCGATAAATGATAATAATAATTGGCTTTACAGTGAAGTGTGATTTTTTTTCTGTGTGTGAATGCCTGTTGTCCTTACGTACAGAAAACTTTTTTCAATCTTCCACAACTTCGATAGTGTTTCTTATAGCAAATTTTGCAATTTTAAATACTAATCATAACATGAATCACCATTAAAACTAATTTCTTATCCACCTATATTTTTACTAAAAATCGTTTTTCGTGTACAACGACATTACAGTGACCTCCTACTCTGAAATGACGAAGTATTTTCGAAATCTATACTATACTGCAGATACGAGATCTCAGGTTTTTATTTTAAATTTTCAGTAAGATAATATTTTTAAGTTGTAACATCATTTATCTAGAGTAATGATTAATTTATTATAATTGGTATTTAAAGTTCTGTTTGGATGAATGTATAGGACAGAATAAAAATATTAAATCCCTGGTTCCCCTTAAGCTATTATACATTGTTCCAAACTTAAAAGATTAAAATTAATAAACCATCGTCAGATGTAGATTTATACGTATAGTTATTACATTGACATTTTCAGAAAAACAGTCTCTCTGAAGACTCTCTGAGCTATCTCTCACTCTGAGAGTTAAAACGTAGATGTATTGTCAATGAATAATCAAAAAACCTATCGATTTTGCGTAAAAGTGGAAGGTTTGACATTTAAAAAAATATTAAAACGGAATTTTTATAGTTTTCGAAATACTATCATAAAAAAAAATCAGCTACATGAAATTGTAAATTATAATTATTTCTGAAATAAGAGCACAGGCTACATGCCTATACTGTATATTATACACAAATGTCGTAGGTATAAAAAGGATGCGAATCGCCCTAAAATATAGGCAGTATAGGTACATACTTATACAGTTAACCATTTGCGTGTACGCATGTGCATGTGATAGTGATTAAATTTAGTCAGTCCGACAACTCGTTCGATAGACTCCAAATCGATGGTAGTGTTTTGCAAATTAGGTTTCGCATTAATTTGTAAGGTATTTACACCAGAGTGGAGTCGATCGGACGACGAGTTGGTGATGCTCACTTCACTCTACATCTCGAGCAGTACCCATATTACAATTTAGGCGTTTCAATAGCTCGACAAATATATATAGGTAAATCGTAAGTATAGGTACCTATATTATGTACCAAATATGAATGTATATATATATATAGAGCAAAAAAATGTCTTTTCGATATCATTACTACTAGGTATGTACAATGTAATAATAAATAACTATATACTATATAGGTACATGCATCACACATGAACATATTATATACCACACTCAACATGTATACAGTGTGCGCTTGTTATTTCAATGACTGTGCAAATATAATGTAAATATAAAATATATGCCATATATAAATATATAAATATATTATAGTGCACGGTGTTATATTATTACTGCCGGTGGAGTATAATAATATCACATATTGCTTTACCGATTTTTGAATATACCTATTATAATATGAAGCTGCATATTATTACATCATAGTATATCAAAGTATGAACTTGCACTTTGTGGCAAGAATGACATTTAACCACACGGTTTAAGACATATTATTCCTATAAAAATATACATTTAAAGTCATGCACTCGTGCGTTCAACAACATACCTAAACCATATATAAATAAATATTAAAATACAGCATGTATTAAAATATTATAAATTTATACACAACACGCCGCGCCTATATTCGCTGACTTTATATTATGTTTTTGTTTTTATTTTTTCCTATAAACACAATTGCGAATTCATTTATTAAAGTTTTCTAATATAATATTTACTTCATTTCGTACCTGTCTTCTTCCCGTTGTGTCAACATGTCTCATTAAAGACAAATATATAGATACCTAAAAAAAATAAAAAAACTCTTAGGTAAGGTTAGGATAAAATGTAGTGTACAGTAAATTATTAATTAATTAAATTAAGCAAATAATAAATAGTAATATATTTGTGTATGTATACCTAACCTATCACACTAACACTATTAAGTATATCTAAGCTACTTACTCTTATATTATAAATGATAGGTAAAGATCTAATTATTGCAATAAATCAATAATTTGATGTTCAATCTGTTTGAGTGAAAATCGACTTTTCATGAACATAGTGTCATTATATAATTAGTAGATACTATAAGAAAATCATAAACAAGCGAAATAGATATGGGTATAATGTTTATGTTATTTAGATTGGTAGATTACTTATTAATGTTTGAAATTTAAACGTAGCAGATGATATCGATTTAAAATACTACTTTTTTGTTGGTACCTATTTCAAGGTGAAAATTATTGACTTATCAAAAATATATTAAACTGTGATTTTTTTAACACACTACCGTCATTATTTATACACAAATAGAAAATAATTAATTAATTAGAAAAATATTTTGTTTGTACATCTTTGAACACAAATATATAAAATTTTACGATTTTAAAATAGTCTCATAAGTCATATACTTATTTCTGATTACTGAGTTCGTATTAAACGTTTGTTTTCGTTGTCAAATTATGTTGTGATAGGTTTTATAAATAAAATGATATTATTTGATTAAGCATTTATAATTGTTAAAACTGTTCTACAATATGCAGATTAGGTATATGAAATGTTTTTGGTTAGTCATTTAAATTAACCCACAACATTAATAGCAGATAACGATTTGATGAAAACATTTGAAAAAAGAAACCATTTAATTTATTTGTGTAGGTGTGAACCGAACGGCGGGAGTTATTTCCCAGTGACTGATTTCATAATTCAGAAGCCTTAAAAATATTACATAAGGTTCATAGTGTTTAATGTTCATACAGGCATACAGCTATACGCGATATCAAAAACACATAGAAACAAATAACAATACAAATTTCAAAGTGTTGGGACTAATTTAAAGCTATATATTTTATAAGAATTTTACATTTTCAAATTGTATTGCTTTTTATAATCATAACATTTTGATCGAAAAGTTATATAAAAAAAAGATCGAACTTGTAGTGTAAGGTTCTTCATGAGTTTTCCTTCCATCAACTTAAATATATCAAAAAAATACATACAAGACATATTTTTTTTACAAGCTTTTGAAGTTCAATTTTTGGCTAAATTATTACAACTAGAAAATTAATTAACTGTTAAATTTTACTAAAGGTTCTTTATTATTTGTTTTTATATAACAGTTTAGTTATATCGATACCAACAAATGTTGACAAAGATATTATATATAACGAATAATTGTAAATTTTTAGTTATTTTGTTTCAATTCAGAAAATATTAATCGTAGTAGGAACGTGAAATACTTTTTATAAAATGTTATATATTATTCACGATGAAATTTTCAAAATATTTAGACTAATCTTAAGTTATTTATTATATTAAACGTGAGTTTTTTTAAAATTTAATTAAACTAATTATTATATGAAATTATATTATGCTAATTAAAAATTATTAATAATTACCCATTATTGGCTAAGTATATAATATTATATGCGATGTTTGAGGCAAAAATTATTTATCCTATTGTATGACTAATAGAAAAGTGTATAACTAATAATAATATGAATAAATTGTAAAGCATCTTAAGAAACAAAGGCTTACACACCGTCTCTACAGAGAATCATTTTTCCAGTGTAATGATTCATCAACGTATTCAAAATTTACACATCCATTACAGCGACCAACTCAATGATGAGGTATATAATATGAGTATACACTCATAATAGTCATAACAATCTGGCATTTATACAGAATAGTAACTTCCTCGGTCTTTTTTTAGTTCAACCTCCTTGCATGTCTACCTAAAAAAATTACACATATTATAATTATGACAGTTTATAGGATAATCGGTAATAAAGTTATTGTTATTTCCGTTTGTTGGATGACTGGTTGAATGGTTTATATTTTATAACATGCCCCCAACATATTATTTAACTTAACTGTGGCCATTGCAGTAATGATCATCGTTAAGAAATCGAACATTTTATAGCGTTTCTTAAAAATACTCAACTTAAAGTGATTTTACCGCCCAAATGGCTTGAATTAAATTAATAATGATGTAAACGCATTAAAGAAAATCTTTTATCATTAATTCCTAGAATTAAAATTAAAAATAAAGGTTACCCGTTGGAAATTAAAAGTTGATTAGGGTACAATTAAAAGTGAAAATTATATAAGATTATTAAAATATTCAAGAATTTAGAATGTTGTGTATTAAAAAACTCTTTAAACTAAAATTGTTCATTAAGTTTATACTTTTCACTCTTTTCGGAGTAATACACATTAAGAATATTACTTTTAATCTGTAATATCGTAGTAAATTATTTAAAAACAAGATTATTCTGCAACATTGAGTAATTCACAATAAAAATATATTCTTTTGAGTATAACCTCCCGAATTTCCCAGAAGTTTTGAGAAATCAAGAATTTCAGTATATAATAACACAAAGTAACTGTATTAACAAGAACTTGGCTATTTTTGGAGAAATTGTACCCGCTCAGAAAGCTCCTTTCAAATTCTATAATTTACCATTGCTTTCAAATAGTATAAAGAAATCAGCACCACTGCTGTGACTTCCATATCTTAACAATTCGTGAAATGATGTGACATCACTTTTTACATAAATCATGAACAGAATGATAAAGTGATAAAGCCATTCGTTTAAACAAATGTCAGTGCAATATTTTTTTTTGTTTCATCTATTACAATATAACAGATTATAATAAAGCTGTTCTTCACAACTAAAAAAAAATTCTGTTGACATACACCAACTATTCCGTTGTTAATAATTTTGAAATGTTAAAAATGGGCTTTGTAAATCGTATTTTTTTTTGGGGGGGGGGGGTTGGAGTGATGGAGAGTAGATTTCTCTTTAAAGACCTATAAATATTTTTAATACCACAGCTCTCTCCAGATTAATTTTTAAGTATGTCAGACTACATAGTAGGTAGAACATAATTTATATTGGAATTTTCGGATTTATTGTATATAAATTATAAGTATATACTTAACTAAAATTAATTTATAAATGAAATATTAGAATATTAGAAGTAGCTTATTAGTTTACATACAAATTAAATGATGCAGGTGTTATTTAAAATTAAAAATAAGGCAGGTATATTATAAATAACCACACCATGCACATAGCGAGGCAGTTCCATATTTAGTGGTGAAATGCGATGCGGTTTCGTGCTTAAATATTTTGGAGTGAATAATTTTTAAGGAGAGGTATTTTCTATAATAATATATTACTGAATAAACAATTTAATGGGATACTGATGATGTAACGGTAGAATATGTAATTTTTTTGTTATTAATTATTCAATAATTATTTCTTTCTGTAGATTTAAAAAATGTATACCAAATTCAATGATTTTAAAAAACATATGGCCAATCATCTGGTCATCAGCCTATAGTATTTGTAAAAATGAAAATTGGTAGGTATTGACGGCATAATACTTCGCATCATTATTTACATTCGTAAAATCTGAGGTAATAATTGCCACGAAATCATTGTATAAAAAAATCGACACTCTTAACGTTGCTTTTATGCTAATTCTATCATACAGCTTGTATCGACTCCAGCATTAGAATGATGCCTCAAATAAAAGTATAAATATCGAATTATAGAATGTAGATGTACAAATTAAGTAAGTATTTGAATCTCTTGAAATATACATTTCTGATTATCAATATTTCAACAGAAGCAAAACAAATTAAAGGATATAAAAACTTATAGTATGAGAACAAAAAAAAAACAAAAAAATTAAATATTTCATGATTACCAACACTCAGGAAATCATATTTAATATAGACAATTTGATATATGTAAAATTATTACATATTTGTAATATTACAACATTTATTGTTGATATAAATGTTTGAACCGATTTACAATGAAATTATTTTATGTTTAAATGAAAGAAAAAAGATAGAGATTAATACAATTTTCAGAATTTTTTTAGTATAGAAAAAACTTATAATGAAGTTTCACTTGAAAAAGCTAAAAAATGGAATGGTAGACAATACATGTACGTATTGTAGCTTATACATTTGGTACAGCAAAGATTTAGAACCTGACATTGAAAATAAAATAATTCAATTTAAAACAATATCTAAACTTTTTTCAGAAGACAAAAAATTATCAATTCACACTTCACTAGAAACATTAACAAGATGAAAATAAATTGGACAAAACGTTTCCGAATGTTGAAATGGAATTGAAACTTTTTGTTTCAGTATTACAGTACTACGATAGCAGAGAATAAAGATCTTTTTCCGTTATAAATAAAATGAAAAACTACCTAAAAAAGTCACTGTCTAATGACAAGATGTCATCGTCGGCCCAATGACTACAAACAATTGTGTGTAGAATACAGTTTTTAAATTATGAATTGTAAAGCAGGGGCGAAGCGTACATCTAAATACTTTAAGCACAGCTTACACTTGAAAAACGATTAAAAACAAAGTTTTTTTGATTAAAATCAAGTCAAATAAATAATAAAATTTATCTGTTATTTTAAGGATGCCTTACCTGCTTGATGGTTACTTACACAATGGGTTGGTACTGTGGAGCATACGGGCCGCCTCGCCACTACCCAAGTACCCAACACCATCGCATATCGTATACTTTGAGCCATGTAATGCGAATCGAAACTGCTTACGCGAGTCTATTAAAGTGATAAAGCCAAAGCGCCATAGGAGGGAGAGCGTATTATTACACAGTTTCTCAGCTTTTTTCACAATGCATACGCGACCACTGTTTATACTTTATTCCGCTATAGTGTTTAACCATCGAATGCAAGTGTGTCGTGCGTCTAGACATTTATTAAAAACCTATTATAATAAAATGTACATTATGTTGTAAAGACATTATTTAAAGAAATAACCTCACGAAAATCCATAAAAAAATTAGATTCAAGTGCTGCCTATTACTGATGTCTATGAAATATCCTCCGAGAATTGATGTAATTACAAAAATACAAACTATAAAAGTCATCTGAGGCACTCGGGGACTGCCGCGGTAAAGCTATTGCATAGCAATTTTGCAAGTATTTTTGTACGACATTAGTTCAAGTTACACTTTCAGTGACCGAAAAGAAAATAATAATAACAATAAGATCTTACAACTTACAGTCACACTTTTTCGTTACGAAAAATATTTTCTCAGTCACCACGCCCGCGATAAAAGCTATACGCAATAGCTTAAAAATGAGTACAATAAAAAAAAAAATTGTAAAATAAATAAAATTGTCATATTGTGCAGGTAATTATTATTTTTTAATATTTAAGCCATAGGTAAAAGGGTAAAGGTAGTAAAGGACGAATAAATAAAATCTGCCCTCGAGAGGCAAATTCGTTAACATCTAGTACTTGGCAGTGCTTAGCATCTTCGTATTAAACACTCCTAGTTTCCCATACTAATTTATTTCACAAATCATTTGTAAACTGTGGTTTGAATTTGGAATTTTTGTTCAAAACTTTTATTGTTTTGATATTTATATTTACGTGATTTAAAAGTTAAACATTTAGGTATAATAATTATAACAAATTTGAGACATCAAATCGACATCTTAATTTTGTACAAAAGAGATTTGATATAAGCTGCTTGTATAAATTCTTATTATTCTTGTTAATAGATTAATTGATTAAAATTATAAGTAAATATTATCTGTTTTATTAATTTAATAAATTTGTTGATGTTTGTGATGGTTTGTACGCTGGACACTAAACCTAATGTAATCTTGTGTTAAAATTTAAAAACACGAAGCTCTAGTTTCATGACACTCCGTTAGAGAGCGCCAAGGCATTCGTTTGTGTTTTGACCTTTCCTTGCTGGTATTCAGTATCATAACTGAAAAATATGACTTTGAATAATTCAATAACAGTTTTTGCCATGATTTTATGAATGTTCTAAAAAATAAACTGCTGTCTAAGATTTCTACCAATTAGTTTGGTAGGTATAAAATTGTGTGTCGTATGCTATTGCCTATTTGTCGCCAATTAAGAAATGTTGTATGCAATCTACCTTTATTCAATAAACCCACAAATTTTCCCATATTCTTTTAATACCTCGACAACATGGTATGACTACATTTTCAAACTGTATATTTGTCAATATTTGTCAATATTTATGTATGGTACTTGACAAATGTGTGCGTTTTCACGGTTAGGTTAGATTATATTATATTTTTTTAACTTACCATAAAACGGTGTGAATGAATAAAAACAGTAAAAACAATAACAATAAATAAACCTCTATTATAAATATCTTAAAAAGATTCAAAATAATACTTTGAAAATTACACTATGTACAAAAAAAGCTAACATAAATATTTGGTTAATGTACCAAACCCACATTATTTATTCATGATTTACAAAAAAAAAATATATATCAATACGGAATTTGTCAAAAACTGCGGTCAAAAAATTCCGGTTTTTCGCTAATTGTGTTTTGTTGTTCTAAATTAATAAGAAAATTAGGTTCTGCAAAATTTTTCCTTTTAACTAAAGTTTAAATTCCTAACGAAAATATATTTGAGTTAAAGACTAACGCATGGCATTTTACTACCTACTTCTAAAGGCGATGACAGACACAAACTTAAATATAAATTAAAAAAAAAACTAGTTATCATTGTAAAACCAATACATTTAGAGGTCAGAATCTAAAATAAGGCTGTTAAACACTGCGTGGATAGCATACGATACCTGAGTAGGTTGTAATCTTTTGTAGATAGTATCAATGCATCATAAGAGTAATAGAATAATGCGTGTACCTTAGATTTAATTTTAAATAACATATATTATTATAATATTGTATACAAATATTATAATTTATAACTTAATTATTTCAAAGTTGTCTCCGTTTAGTTTCGTTTGTTTTAATATTAGAGTGAATTCAAATTTACAGGTCACCAGAATATATGTGTTCTTTAGAAATTTTTTTTGTAACTACTGAACGTATATTTTCTATGTTACATGGCCATAAGACGAAGACGTCTAAGCCGTCGTGCTTTTGACACTAAAGTCAAATTATGTAGTCCGTAATCATGTATTACGTATTATATTATCTTCGAAAATATAAGTTTTATCTATCTCTGTATTTAAAAGATAAGATTTACAAATTACAATGATAAGCATTTACTCTTACTTGACCTTCCTCTGTTGTTTAGACAACCGTGGTAGGTACCCATTTCTATTCACAGATAAATAATATTTATGTATTTTATACGTCTGTGCTTATTTTACACGATGATTTCTTTATATTGTGTCCTACATAATCGTTGTTACTTTGATTGGGTATTTAATTGGCTGTACAAATTCTTATAGAAACTATAGATATATAACTGGCATAATAATACATAATATACAACAATAACGATATGACGTATAATGTATATGTAGGGTATAATGAGCACATTAAGTTGACGTTATTAATAAATGGTATACGCTGTGGACTGCGGTTATAGAAAATAGTTATAATTTATTTAATTATCGTACATAATAAAACAATATTAATTGTCTGAAAGATAAATTGAATCAGGTCCGTTTCGCCGGCACTGCCACTTTCGAATTTTAATACCAAACCTTGACAGTATTTTATATTTTATTTTGTACAATTTTGTACAACCAAAATTAAACAATACAGTAGAACTTCGATTAACCGTCACTGTCGGGACCGAGGCTATGACGGTTAATCGAATAGACGGTTAACGGAAATTTTGCAAAAAAAAACGTGTGCATACATAATACATATATTATGTACACACATTTATTATATTTTTTACGTGTGTGTACTTAAAAAAAAATTACTTACATATAACATATAAATTAATTATTATAACACATATAAATTATAAACATACATACCACACATATTATAAAAAAAAATCTGTAATTTTAGTTTGGTTTTTTGATTCTCTAGCTTTTTTAGCAGCAATATTGCGTATTTGACGTAGAAGTAAGACTTGCGTAGCATTTGACAATCGTCTAATCACCTAATTATTTATTTTTTTCGGCGATGACCGATGACGGATAACAGAGAGTGACGATTAATCGAGTGACGGTTAATCGAAGTTCTATTGTACTATGACTATAATTATTTTGGTAGGCAGTGGTGTATTGGTAAATAAATTTATGGGTATACNTTGGTAGGTAGTATGAGTAGCAAGTACCTATTACCTATACATATCATAAACAGACAAACAGTGTCCACAGTGTGAATCACAACGTTCGATAGTCAAAAACTAAATTCATTTTCGGAAATGACCATTTATAAACATCTATAGTCTTAAATAATACAATGTGCATGCATAAACCCGATCCTGGGGTTCGTCTACTTTGTTACTTATTGTAATTTTCACTTAGGTCTTCATATTATACTATAGAGAGGCATATGGTGCGGGGAGAATTAAAACTCACCTTATTGATATTATTTGGTTATTATTAACCTATTGCCACTTTATTAATTATTTTAGTTACAACGTTGTGCTGTACAGCGTTTTGGCAATAGGTACAGTAAAAAATATGTTGGTAAAATACATACCTACTCGCAGTTCGATTATTAGCCACATTTCTCCAGCACGTTCGTGGAAAACATGAGTTTTCTCGTGTTCGGATAGGTGTACAAAATTTCATTTTGATTGTACCAAATTCTACAAAATAATGTACATAGTACTGTATAGAAGTTGAATTTAATTTTGATAATAATAAATTGATCATTGGCAGTGCTGGGGAAACGTTACCGTAGCTCGGACATGGCGGGAGATCGCGTTTTCTCGTATTCGGATACGTGTACAAAATTTCATTTTAGTTGAACAAAATTGTACCAAGTAAAGTACAAAATACTCTCAAGATTTGGTATTAAAATTTGAAGGTAGCAGTGCTGGCAAACGAACCTGATTAAAAAATTATATTATGATAGAATGAACAATTGTTAATTAGTCTATATATTATAGAAACACTCGACATATTTATTTGTTACCAATATGTATTGTCGTATTGAAAACAGTATATAAAGTTAGGATAAAGTATTTAAAAAATTTGAAATTTTCAAAAATAAGTATGATTTTAAATCCTTCGTACAGTAAAAAGAAAAACCAAATCAAATTGAAGGTCATGTATTATAAATATTTCGTGCTAGCTTTAATGTTGAAAACTGCACACTGATATATATTGTGATTTAATTTTTAATTTATTCAAATAAAAAAATAAACCATGTTATTATTTATTTATGATTTTATTAAACTATAGGTAATTTATTTTACAACAATATCATATATTCTATAAATGAGTTATTATAACTATTCGTATAAAAACAAAAATGTATAGACAATGACTGGCCCGTGGTATACGACTACCGTGAGAAACATCGATTAGTACAAATCGGTTTCCTAATCCATCTTATATCTAAATATCTAATGGGTACAATATGTTAAAGTCTTTTTTGAAAAAGAATATTTGATATAGAATACATTTTATCAATCGAAAATATAATAAATAAAAACTATAAGGAATACTATATAGTTCTTAATAGAATGCTGCAGAATCGCATTTTATATATATTAATTATATATCAATTTAGAATTAGTATTGAAATTTAACTAATTTTTTCATAAGTTAAAATAAAAATAAAATATTTTTAAATTCAAAAAATAAAATATCTGTCCATTTAAATTGAGAGCTTTAGAAAAGTAATCGGTTATTAACTGTTTCTCATATACGTCCGGTATACGATCATTAGGTTGTCCTTAATGCTGACCAATTAAATCGACTAACAAAATTTAGATAGTTCAAATTTGACCATTTTAATTTATCATTGACTATTATAGACTAACTAGTTGGCTCCAAGATAATATATTTGTTTAAAAAATACACGAGTTACCAAAATGGTATAAAAAAACGTTCGTACTTATTTATGGCACTGGACGTAGGTAAACTGTGTAATAACTCGAGCCAGATATTCGAAAATTAATTTCTTCATCATATTAAAAAAGTAGTATATATGCATTTTAAGGTAATAAAAATCAGGAGAAAGCTGAACGTGTCGAGTGTTGTTAGTATCACTATAAGACATTACATCAATAATATAATAAACGAACAAAGTTAAACAATAAAAAAAAAATATATAAAAAATGTAAATTAAATTAGGTATACAAAATAGTATTAATAGATATATAAAGTAAAGTAAATTAAGTTATTTTTAGCAGCTTATAATTGTTGGTTATATAATATTTTAAACTCTGAGCGGAGTGATGAATATTGTACACTTACGATGATTTGTGTTTATTTTTTTTAATGTATGTATTATAGTATTATGTAGCATGAATACACAGTAATTAATTTAAAAAGTGCTTAGATTTTCAACTTTAGGAGTGATTACTGATAGAAAGTATAACGAAGTTGTTTCTTTTGAGACGTGAAAATTAAATATCCCAGTACAAAAGCGTCAGGAAAACCAAAAAAAGTAGTACACAGATAAAAATTGTCACTGTGAAAAAAATGTCAAAAATACACTTAACTTTTATATGAGTGTTTAAAGTTCAAATTTTGTTGGAAATGTATGCATGAAATAACGATTACTCGTCGAACCATTTTCTTATTTTATTGTACCTATTTCGCAAACCAACTGTAGGTATTTGAAATGTTCACAAAATGTTTATTTCATTATTTCATGGACATTATAACTTTTTAAAAATATTTTGTCTTTTTAAGAGCTATTTATAAAAATTTTCAATTTTTAATTTGTATTAGTATTTCTACTCTAAGAATTTCGATAAAAATGTTGTACATATGTTGAAAAAAGGCAATAGCTCAAAAATAATATAAATATTTCGAAAATATCTTTCATGCATAAAGTAAAATATAATAATATTCGTAAGAGTTACAAATACTATATACTTGTATAGTATTGTTAGCAATATTTTTTAATTACAACAAACTAATTGTAATCTTTGTTCCTTTTTAATATCAAATTTCAACTTCAAGTATGTCTATAAAAATAATTGTAACTATACATTTTTTTTTCATTTGAAGTTTTCGGCACCAAAAACTTGTGAGGAACCTGCTTGTATTAAATTATCAAGCTATTTGACTAGGCATAAAATGTTTAACTAACACTTAGAAAAAATATTTTTTAATTGAATTTAGTGTAGAAAATATAATTTCGGCAATAGCTTAATGTTGTAGGTTTCTATATTTAATACTTTTTGTAATGAAATAATGAGAAATTGTTTTTTTTTGTAGTGAATAAACAAACTTTTTGTATTTAATTCAGGTATTAACAAATTATGGATGAATCCTGTGTTAAACTTTCAAGCTTTTTCAACGAACAAACATTTTTAGAAAAAAAAACATTAAAAATTGACAATTTCAAATTTCTGTAAATAACTCATATAGAGTCACATTATTTCTGTGACTTAAACCAGTTATACCATGTATAGAAAATACTAATTTAAACATTTGGTGAAATATTTCAAGTATCTACATTATACGGTAATTCGTTTTTGAATTGCTGCAAAATCGATTTCGTCGTTTTTTCCTAACTTGTATTTTTGTTATTAATACTGCGAAATGTAAACTCCAAGTAACGTAATAACTACCATTCTACCAGAAAATATATTGTTGTAGTTGAAGTTTGTAGTATTTTTTCTACTCCAAAAGTTGATTAATTGTAAAAAAATGCAGTCAGATAGTCCAACGAAAGCTGTTAGATAGTCCAACTCATTTGACAAAATAATAATATTAATACACACGATATCGTGTCTGCCGTCAGCGGAACGTTCGACGGCGCGACGCTGCCTACGCATATTCTCCTGGTACAAAATCTGACGGACAAATGTATTTCCATTGTTCGTTCGTTTTCATAGCACATTTTTTTCGGATCGTTTCCGCCGCGATAACGATGGCAACCGACGCTCACCGACTGCGCTGTATGATATTTATGTACATTGTACACATTGCGTATTACATTGTAACATACACTTTTGCAACATAAGCACCCGTTCTGCTCAGTTAAATTAGGAACGACAAGTAGGGAAATAATTTACGAAAAACGTTCAAAACCCGTACGGAGAATTAAACAAAATAACTCTTATTGTATTTATTTATTTATTTATGTACATTATTCTCGAGATGCACGATAATCAAATTAAAGTTTCACGTTTTTTTTCCAGTGGAATTAGAGAACTATCGACGAGCGTAACCTTTTTTTTCTATAATAATTCATAAACGTTCTATATTAAATTTAAATAGCTAATAATAGTAGTACGTCGGACGCTTACGAAAATAAATTGTTATTTATTACGCCGTGCAGCAACGGTGTCGATGGAAAATTGTTATTACTTACCTATCTTACCACGTGATTTACGTAATCATGAAATACAAAGGCAACAATCAAAGTGGGTATACAGATGAAATAGTAGACCCTATATTGAGAAAAATATATTCTCCGTGACGTATCATTTTTTTTTTTATTATTCCAAACTGTGAAGTGTAATGGAAATTTGAAAAACGCTTAAAATTACTCAAGTTTAAGATTTGATAACTTCTATCGAAATAATTCTATCAAAAACATAAAAACCCTACCTGAAGGATACAATATTATTCTCGGGTATACTCGTATTGTATTATATTATATTTTATATTGTGTAAAAATATCGAATTTCTAAAACGATTGCCGCTGTAGTAAAACGCGTTAGCTGGTTTTTGATCTCAATAATTGAGCACTCGAGGTTTTCGCGGGTGAAAATGAATTTGATCGATATTTTTACTGTATTTTCTGTGATGAGCGGCTGACACCGGTGGACGGAAGGATAATTTAGGGAAGACTTAGGCTAATTAGGCAGAACAAAACAACGGAAACCGTGATGCATTGGTTGTCGAGTTGGTTCCCGAGCCACCAGGGCCTCATGCCAAAACGCCGGCGTTCTCGACGAGCTGCCGCCCGACACAAGGCGGCAATTATTACGTATTATTACACCCATCGATGCGTGTACCGCGCATAGTACACTTTTACGCGAATTATAATTATTTTTTCTATCATTACGACTTTTGTTATATTTGACATAAGTGACAAGTGCAACTTACTATGAACCGAATACGATTGATAACGACACAATTTGTATGGCAATATTATATTGCCGGCGATCTTGTACTATCGAACGCCGTCGCCCGTCGGGAAGCCAAAGACACACAAAGAGTAGACGTACCTTGTACGTTACAACGATTAAAATTAATTTATTCTTCGGACATTTTGACATTTGCATTTGCGTATTTGGTTCTTCTTCGGTTCGGCCTCCACTCATGTGTAGCAGTAACGTGTGGGCAATGAACGCCTTTTTTCATCTAAAAACAATAATTTATTTTAATATTGTATTTAAGTGTAAAATTGTGAATTCGTAACACCGTATCTACTAGTACAATCGATTAGAATACCGACTGCGAGATACTGTTCCGGACAGTCACTGTGCATCACAGTGTTGGCGCCCGAATTTTTGAATTCGTTACTAACCGAATAAACAGCATTCACAATGTATTACATTATAGGTAGTACTGCGTGGAATTAGAGTAAGATCTATTTAGTGTTCACTTAAATGCGATAATATTCCATATTACACGGACCCGATATGTGACTGTAATTTAGACAACAAAATTGACAATTTTTATACCTATTGGTATTATTATTTAAACTTGATTTTACCTATACAACAATTAATTAAATTTTACTTAAGTGAAATACTACTAATAATAACGAATGAAGAACAATAAGGAACTATATAGTAAATGTGCTTTAGGTTACCGAACAAATACGTAAATAATATATTGAATCCATAGTAATCTACAGTAATATACTTAGGTACAACATTTACAATAATAATTATGTTGTGCACCTCGAACCTATTTTCATCATTAACTTACAAATTAAAACTTATACATCTATTATGATGCAAAATACGTCAACTTTCTAGCAAAAATATGTTCAACGTACTGTAAAACTTAATAATAAATAAATGACTAGTAGAATAAATAGGTACCTTTATAGAAATAGAAACTAACACACCATCTCAGTTAGTAACCATTTTTCGTATCTATGCATAATTTATAGTTTATCATTAAATTCAACTCATCCATTACAATTTACAAATAACAATGATAAGTAGGTACTCCAGATCTACACACTGTAGAGCAACTTCTCCGGTATATAGTTCGGTTTGCACATATTGTACAACAGTCAACAGTCGCGTTAGTTTTTCGACAATGTGCGAGTATTCGATCATCTTGTTTGAAAATTGTATTGGGATCGCCGAATTTTATATAAAGATCTATGAACTACAAAAGTTTGTAGGTACGTTGTTACATAGTCCATTAGTCCATACATTATATAGATTGCCTTTGGCTGATTATATTATCCGATTAGCTAGGAAGGAGTATAAAATATAGTAACACACTAACACGATAGAATAAAATAAAACAGGGTTTATTAAAAATATGAATTATAATGATTTGAAATTTAAAATAAAATATGTTTGTACTTACATTATTAGCACTAGTACCTTCTTAAAATATTATGAAAATCGAATTGTTAATATAACGATGTGACATAAAAATTCAGATTACCTAGGTAAATATTGTTTAATCTCAAAATGTCATCAGTCTACACTGTGAAATACGAATGCCCAGAAATATTTATATGTATTTTCAGGAGAAATATATTTAATATTTAACTTAGTTTAAATTGAAAACGAGTGATAGGTACTTTCATTTCCAATTTTCGTTATTATGTATTGGAAGTTGAGATTTAATATGGTCGGGTATAGGAATTTCAAGGATTCTACCACAAAGGGTGGCAATACCTACTGAACCAGCTAATTCCATCAATTTGAAGTTACAAGTGTAAGTAACTCGAGGTTAAGTTATTTTTTTTCATACCGAAAAATAGCAAACTAATCAAACCATGATTTAATAAAAACATTAAGGATCAAAAAAATTCATCATATTATACATATACAACCCATTTATTTGGCATTGGCATCATCATGAATTATGTTTTTTAATTACATCAAAATAACAAAGTAATAACTCCAGTCAAATAACTTATTTCGTCCAAATTTCAACCATATTGTCTATAAATAAATTTTTTTAAACTTACATTTTTTTTAGAATTTTCGGTTTCAGTAAGAACTATGAACTACTAATGAATAACCTTGTATAAAACTTTTCAGTCTTAGCTGTAAGAACTTAAAACTGAACATTTTATACATTTTTAACCAAGTGTCTAGTTACAAAATAATTTGCAAGTTTTCGTGATTTTGACGAAGTATGAAAAATATCAAAACTATAATTTCAGTCACTCATAAAAAGTCATTCTGGATTTACACTCGATTTTGATATAATAACTTTTTAAAAAGCAATTGCCTAAATAATAATTAATAATATGTTTAATCCAAATTTATATGTATTATTATATATTTCTACTTTCAATATTTTTATGAACATTGTTTATTTTAAGTAACTACTACAAAACTGTAAATGTGTACTTTGTACCTAAGCTATTTATATTAAACTAGCTGTCCCGTCACCGCGTTGCCCGTGTATTATACAGCTATATAAAAAAACCCTTTTACCCTCACAGAAGTCTAATTTTGAAAAATCTTTTCAAAAAAAAATAATATTTATAAATGATTATAATGATTCTATACACATATTGTTATTAAAAAATGATTCTATAGTTATAATTATAATTTGTGTAGTTAATTATTTTGATTGTGTACACGCCGATGAGCGGCTATAAAGTTTAAGTGTAACTCAGCCAACAGCCACGTTGTTAGGAAATGTACTAAAATTCAATTTGATACATTCTTAAACCTGATCTGCCCGATTAATCAATGGCAACCAAAAAATTTTAAAAAATACCAAGTTCTACTAAAAAATTAAGAAAGTTGAGCGAAAAATTAGTTATTAATTAAAATAAACATGCATTATGCAAATTGTATACCTATACACATATTGTATGGCAACGGCAGCCCGAGGGTGACTTAAGTTTGTTTAAAATTTAAAATTCTAAGTTTGATTGCTTAAACTAACCTAATGAATAAACACTTATCAAAAAAATAACAATACAATTTTTCATTAATTTTTCGATTGATTCCCCAGTGAAATGAGCACTAAGAAATTATATATTAACTGTTTTATATCATAGATAGAAGATAGATGGATGATGGATCTGTTTTAAATGATAAGCGATTAGAATGATGACACGACTAAGGGAAAAAGGGATTTATTTTTATATACCTAGATAGATATAGATAAATAGTAGAATTTTACTTCTCAGGACAATTCATATTTACACGCCAATCAAACACATAGTTAGACGGACAACAAGTTATGGTTGCATGTAGCTATGAAAACCCAAAGGTCGCAGTGCTGTAAAATATATACAGTGAAGCTTCCATATAACGAAGACCAATAAGCAGCAAAAAAAAATTCGTAATATGGAGAAATTCGTTGAATAAAATTACGTATTTTTTTCAACTTTTTTTAAAAATGTTATTGTATGTATGTATATACTTCTATGTTGTATATGTTATGTAAAACACAACATCAAATATAATGTTTAATTTAGTTTTTAATTTTATAATTCAAAAGAAATAGTTAGTGAGTTTTGTTTCCTTATTATTTTTATAAATTGTACTTTTTTCGTAAAAAGTTTCTACATCATTAAAATACATTAAAATTAATCAGTTTGTCTACCTTCGTTGTCTTATCTTTATCGGATTCATTGTTCATGCACAATTTTAGAACATGTTTAAAATTTGATAGTGACAACATTTACAAAAACCAGTTTTTATCGAATAATTATTTCGTTATATAGAAACATCAGATTCGTTATTTGAAGATAAATTTACGTGTATTTAACAATGAAGGTCATGGCTCTCAAAAATAATTCATTAAATAGAAAATTTCGTTAAATGGAAGTTCGTTATATGGAAGTTCCACTGTATATAGATATACAATTTGCACGTAAACAATTTTTTTTTACTGAATTCAACAGTTAAAAATCAAAGGTATTTGGAACAATTCTGTGGAAAAAAAATTGGAAGAAAGTTAAATAGCGTCTTTACAAAATTGGTACATAAAAAAGGCCTATTATATAAGGATAAATGTATAAATTGCATACATTATTATAATACATTGTTTAAGCCCTCTAGGACTATTAGACTCATACTAATTGCTATTTCACTCACTTTTTCTCTTGGCCATATTCGTCAAGGTATTCTTTTAAATAGTCAAATTGTCCAAATGTTTGTATATAAACATATTTACTTGGACATTTTTACCGATTATACTGTATAATGAATATAATGAAACATATTTCCATCAATGTACAATAATTAGGGTACTACAATTTCATGACATTTTTTTTTCTAAATATCTCATAAAACTTTCATGAAATATTTCATTTTGATGAAAAATAAAAAAATAAAAAGATAGAATTGTATTTTAAAACTTTAGTAAGAAACACAGTGAACACCTCTACTTCGTTAAATGTTAAGTGTAAAATGTTATAGAAATATTGATTACAATGCTTACATAGTTACATCGTACATTATATAAATTACATATAGTTATAATTATTTATCTTATAAATCACTTCTCTACATCATAATCGGAAATTAAATATCAATAAACACTAATCAGGAATGAAATCAGTCTGACCATCAAGTGATCATTTTCTGAAACAAACCAAACACAAAATTAAAAAAAATATTTTCTTAAATATTTTATCAAAATATTTCAAAAAGGGTGAAAGTTTCATGGTGAAATATTTCATACTCATAACCCTAATAATAATATATAAACTTGATTAAAACGTGTATTATATTAGTTTAACAATCGTTCAACATTTTGAAAAAATAATTTATAACGATTTGATATGTACCCACTGAACAGATTTTATATTTTAATTATATTAAATTAATTTTTTGCAATAATATTTAGATTTTAAATTATCGGTATCGGATTTATTACTTTGTAACTTATTGATATATTATTTTGAAAAGTATAAAATGTATAATATAATTAATTTGTGATATAATATGTCCATAAACACAACTAGGGCTTAGCCCCCCCCAAAAAAAAACAAACTAGTAATAGCCTTCCCACAAAAAAAAAAAAAAATAATAATAAATTGTTTCCTAAAATATTGATAAACCCTTTATCGATTTTTAACTTTTTGACTTTAAAAGATTCTAATGTAAACAATGACCAGAACAACTGCACAACAACAATTATCTGTATGACTGCATACAAATAGAATAGCAGCTAGTATACCTTAATAATAATTTTCAGCGATGGAGAGGAACACATATTTACGTTACTCGTAGGTTATGTTAGGCTCTTAATTAAATAACTGTAATAATCTGATAACCATTACCGTTGAAGCGTTTTGTTAAAAAAAAAATAAAAAAAGAATTTTGCTCAAAAATGTTTTTAAAATATGCTTAAAATATCGATTAAACTTAATTTTGTTATTTCATATCGAAATTGCAGTTGGGCCTAGGCGCTGTGTTTGAAACCTGAGCTCTCACCGCTTTCGGTAAAAGTTTTGCTAACGAATTGGTGGTTAGCGTATACGACCCTGATACCCTTTTCAGAAACTTAGCAACCGACCGACGAGAGTGAAAGCTCAATTGAAAGTGAAAGTACCACTAGCAATGCACTACGACGTCATTTTAAGAGGTAGTGCGCATGTCTAGAAGTCGACATGTTCTCGCACAGACATTGTTATAGTCGGATTCATATAATAGGAAGAACATTGTTTCAAACGTGTTTGCACAATTTTCTTCTTTTGGTATTTTTCTCAATGTTTTTATTTTTCTCGATGTATAATAAATATAAATTAAATTGTTTCCAATATGATAGAGTAACGAAGACATATTAAATATGAATTACAATAAGTGCTGCTTTTATTTTTATAGCGTTATTAGTCTCACGAGCAAAAAAAAAGGAAATTTTTTATAGACATTAGTTTAAAAAAAAAAACAAATAAGTAATCGAAAATTTCATATGCCTGTAAATAGTTCAAAACGAGTAAAAATATTTTGAAAATTGTATGGTATATAGAAAAGGCTAACAGAAACATTCAGTAAAAATATCATGTATCTATGTTCATTTTTTTAGAGATACACTAAAAACCGAAATCGATTTTTTCAATACTGATTGTGAGTAAAATTTACATTGATTTTTTGTTTGTTTTATCCGTCGCTTTTAAAAAATATTGGGAATTTGAAATTTTAAGCTCCTAAATGCACCAACTAGATTGACTTTCCTACCAAAATAATTGCTGTTCAAAAATATCAAAGCACTTTTACTGCCTCAAAGGCTCAAACCGTGATGAGTGATGACAGACACAAAAAAAAAATGAAAAAACACATCATTGTAAAATTAATACACTCATCTCTCCGTTCAGAATCTAAAATTCAGTTATTAAAAGTTAAGTTGAAACATTATTAGGTGAAATAGGTATACATTATATACTAATTAAATTCTGTATGCATTAACTACTTTGAAAAATCAGTGGATAATAATAACTATAAGTTTAAGAAAAATGTTGGGCACTTATTGTTTTTAATAGCTTATGAAATAGGTGCCATGTCATAATAAAACGAATATAATGAATTTTCATAATCTTAAAAAAATAAAAATGCTTACATTTAACATTTATGAGCTGTTTATACATTGTATATTTTATTTACATTTTAATTGATATAAATAATACAAGTTTTATATAATTTGTATTATTAATTATTTTTAATATTTTAAAAGAAATAATCAGCACCGACTGATCATAATTTCGGTATAATTTTTTTAACAACTTCAAAAATTATGATTTTAAAATTTTAATTATTTATTTAGTATTCAAAATAGAAGTTTCAAGTAAAACAATAATAATTTCTAGTAGGTATAACTGTAGAGTGCAATATAAGTTTATTAAATAACTAATTATCTATTAAATGGTAATTCTCATTAATTTATTGATAAATACGTTATAAGTATTAATTATCATTAATTTGTTGTCGAGTTATACGTCAACAATGAATACGGTGTTGCCCAATATTTTCCATCCTGTTTGTTCAAATGTCGTCTTTTGCAGAGAGAACATTTAAATGTTAGGGCTACGCACTCATACGCTTACAGACTACGTTAAACATTCTGTATGAAAATAATGTTCGTCCCCTAGGTTGTAGACCATCAACATCAAAAAAAAAAAATGGTTACTAGTTTTTACATGAACCCTGCAATTTACCAACTTTCAAATTATAGTAGATATGTTACGGGCAAAGTGGAAAATTCGGACAATGTATACAATGCCCGGGCATTGTATACAATGTCCGAGGTATATTGGGCAATGTAAATTGTGAAGTATTTATACAAATAATCTGCATAATATATTTTGTTAGATGATCCTGTCATCCTGATAAACTAATATGAATTTATAATCGCCATCTGATTGTGCTTGCATATCGATCAAGTCAATTTGACAGCGAGAATTCATTTCAGAAGATATGATTGGTTTTACAACCAACCTTTTTTTAGCTGTACTTCCCTTATTTTTACAAGATTCGCAATTATTTAAGTATAACATTATTACATCTCTAGTCACATTTTTTTACTTTTTATTAATCTCGTGTTCCATTCTATTTCTATCTCCATGTCCAATTGACAAATGAACTTCATATATAATATCATATAACTGAATATTATGCATATAATATTTTATTTTATTACCTTTAAATACATTTAAAATTTATTTAATTAATTAAAAAAAAATTGTAATACTCTTATATAAATAACCTTATAAACGAGTATAATTAAATTAGTATATAATATCATTGATTAGGTATAATAATATTATGCAGATTATTTGTATAGATACTTCACAATTTACATAGCCCAATATACCTCGGACATTGTATACAATGCCCGGTCACTGTACACAATGCCCGGACATTGTATACATTGTCCGAATTTTCCACTTTGCCCGTAACAGATACACGGGAACACCTAATTTTGATACCTACATAAATTCTTGGCAAAGTTACGATTTCTTATTTAATACTTGGAATGATACTTTTATACAATCAATAATCATTAATTAACTGTTTTGTAAATGTCACTCTTTCTGAATTTTAAGTGCAAGTTCCTTAAATTTTCAATCAAAACCATTTTTAAAGCTTTTGTATTCCTGAAAATTAGAATATTTACTTCGATTTTAAAAATAACCAAATGTTTAGTCATAAACTTTCGCACGTTTTAAAGTTTTAATTGTAATAACCTACTTTGAAATAACATGTTAAAAATATTATTGACATTCAAATCCTTTAATTTACAAAACGATGATAAATCCCAGCTCTACACTCAGTAATGATAATTTAAACACAATACAAACTCTTGCACACCCGCACTTTGAATACCTATTATATTATTATACAATATAAAAAATCCTATTTACAATCTACCACAACCCGATTATCAGTTATCATATACAAATTATAGTATTATTTCGTTGTCAATCATGGCAATATAATTTAATCATTTTTTGAATTATCAATTTGGTAATTATAATAATTGGATGATAAATAAAGTAAATCAACAATGACATAAAAAATAACATATTGACCAAATAATTACATTTAATAACATAGTATAATAGTCTACAGCCTATTTGTGAAACAGTTGTACTTGGTTTATAGTCAGCATAACATACTCAAATATTTTGTTCTTGAATTATTTAGTTTTGATTAGTAAAAGTTTTATAGAATGTCATGAACTTATTACATTGATTTAAAATTATTCCCGTATCAACTTTAAATTAAATACTATTTTAATATAATGTGTTTTTGAGTTCATAATTTCGATGAGACTGGAGTAACTGAGCAGAACAATATATTATCATAATATCCAAGGTAAATCAATTTCTTATATCATGCTATATTAAAATTTAAAACATTGCAGTAAATAAAAACTTATATCTGGTATATAAAATTCAGTAAACTAGTAGATTTTTAATTAATTTATTATAATCAATAAATTACTGCAGTTTATTACTAACCATTTACGATAAGTATCTATTGCACTGAAGTAAATAAGACATAGTGTTAATAATTTATTCATAATGAATCGTGTTCATACAAATATGTTTATTTGCAAAAAGCATAAAAATAATGATACAATAATCGGTAATAATGATTTTATCTTAAGTTTTGTTTACTAATTAAATGTTGTAAATTACTCAAAATTATACATTTTGAAGATTTTTCAACTGTTAAAATAAAAGCTTATGGTTAATTATTTACGTATCATATACTTGATTCGAGGGTTTTAAATTTAATGCTTCATTTAAAATCATCTTTATTATGCGTATAATTATCTAATTTCACAAAACTTAAATCTCTTATGTCATAACAACAATTTTAGCACCAGACTTTTGGGAATTTTTAGTTAGGTACAATTTATATGTTAATACTTAAAACATACAGTTATTATTCAAATAGATGAGAACAATTTCAAATATTATTAAAATTAATCAAGTAGAAAAATATTTCCAAAAGTTATTACTTAATCCAATATTTGTCAACTTTATTAAAATATATTTTATGTAATTTATTTATCATGTGATATTTAAATAAATATGTAGTTCCTAAACATTTTTTAGTCTGTAGACTATAAGATTATAATTATTTTGCATTACCTACAAGTTAAGACTAATTAACCGAATTATATGAATCTCGTCAAGTATAATACATCTATATTAATGATATTTCATAACATGTTCTTAATTTTCAGAACATTTCCCATGTGCCTAGGGAAATTTATGCACGAACTAATAAATCATAAATCTTCAGTATCAACTGTAGAAATTACATTATCTTTCTTCACTTCATAGCTCATTAATTAATTGTTATAGATTGTTCCGATTTTAAATAACTGTTTTAAAAAACAATGAAAATACCATTCCTATTATTTCTGTTGTACTATATAAATATTTAATTCAGAAAAAAAAATCTAAAAGACGACCTCGAAAATATATATTATTTTTTAATAGGTGCTTTATACTCTTAAATTACTTTTCAATACAGACTTTGTGAATCCTAAGTATGCATAATACGCTTCTGCAGGAGTGACAGAGATAAGAAACCTGGGTGTGGTACCTACATTCTTAATGAAACAAGCCACTCACTAATATTAATATGTGATTATAATATTTTCCTACATTTAATTTAATTACAAACTGTACTACGATAAGCTTTGATATTTTAAAAGTAATTTGACTGTGTCTGCACCGCATAAAATAAATGATATATAAATGGTTTTAAAATTTATATTAAGCTCAATAAATTGCAATTAAGAGTATTATCAGGAATTCAGTTAATTTGCAATTTTATTTAGCATCTAAGTCATGATATTTTATGTTTAGATAAATCTTTTGAGAAAACTTATGATTGGTTTTCATAGCTTTATATTATTGTTTTCGTTTTTTAGAGTCGTAGAAAATCGAAAAAATATGGTTAATCATGGGCGTCAAAGAAGCTATTACGAACGTTATTTTATTCATAGAATTATTATCACGATGGTAAGTAAACAATATAGTTTCAAGTTAAAAATTGCAAAATTATATTTTTATAAAAAGTATTCCCAGTGTTTAGACATTTAGAGTTTTTCATTTGCATTAAAATATTTTTTTGCGTATAAAATGAAAAAACAATGTTGAAATATATAACAATTAACGAAATAATAACACAAAATAAATTACCTTTAAATAAACCCAACATGTACTAGAAAGCTGTGAACTTATCTATACCTACTAATACTGAAGGTTTTTGAATAGACATAAGCTTGAATGTTTGCCAATACTGTTGTAAAAATTAATTAAAATAGTTATTTTTCCTTTTTTTATTTTGATCTGTAATATATTATAAATAGCTTAAGCACATTATTATGTAGAGGTTAGATTTTTAGTGCACATTAATTTCATAGGCCAAGCTATAAATAATACAGAAATCGGGATAAAAACTACCTTGAAAACAATCTTTAAAATAAATATTGGTTAATTTGATAATAATAGAAGATATTTAAATTAAATCATGAAATAAATAATAACACTTCATATATTAACTATTATGCAGTTTTTTTTATATTGTGACGATAAATGATAATGTACGAATTTTAAATGATATGAAAGTGTATAAGTAGATCATTTAATAATATATTATGAGGTAATATTTTATATGTATAAATAAATATAAATAAAATAATAATATATCTATAGATACAAACTAATTAGAAAAAGTGATTTTCTGTCATTGTCTAACACACTCTGATTGAATTCTAAAAATATTTTAATTTGTCGCTAAGTCTACTTGAAATCGAATTTTCTACATATTTTATTTTTGATTTTAACTTCTTCAAAAATTTAATTATTCCATTTTTTAATTCACTCCTTTTTTAGTATAACTTTTTTAGATTTTAGAGGGTTAAATTTAAAAATTTAAGATAGTTGATCTCAATTACACTTTATGACACATTCAAATCTGTTTTAGAATTTTTTCTGTTTCACTAGATCAATCGCTACACATCGGAATGAAAACACATCTAAGTTTCTATGTTCCACGTGTGCTAGACAAAGTCAGAAACTCAGAAAGCTGTATAATAAATAACTATATTCATTAAATATTATTTAATTATATAATTTTTAACAGTCTTCAGTTTGAATTTCAAAATATTTTATAAATGTATATTTTTTTTACGATATAATTTAGTATGTAACTTAGTAAAAAAGTATATTTTAAAGTAGGTAGGTAATAATTGTACTTTTTAATCTTTTGTAAAATAAATTTGGGGAAAAAATTATTGTGCATGTTTAAAAACGATAGTATAGATTTAAAAGTACATTCAATTTTATTTTATATTTATTTTGAACATAAATCATATAGCTTGGATTTTCATGTGACATTAAATAATAATTCTTTAATACTTGATTTTTAATATTAATATATCAAGGTTTTTTATTAGTGTTATAAATATAAGCTATACAATTGATGGAATAACTTTTCGCAGAAATAATATAATCTATAAATAAAAAATTTAAATGTTCGTTGATGATTTTTAACATTGGTATAACGTTATTTAAAAACAAAAGTTCTTGCTATACTTTTTTTAAACTTGTATTATAATTTTTAAAGGGTTCAAATGTTTTGGGTGATTGTATCAATTATCAAGAACATAAAAAGTCTTTTCGTTCAAATGCTTGCCATATTTTTAAACGTTGTCACCAAAAATTATAACCATCTAATATTTTTTTTTAAAATCATTTTATTTTTAACAGGTATTTGTATCTCTATCACATGCAACGTCATCGAAATTGGAGAATAATTCAACGGTTTGCTCGGAATTCTTATCATGCCTGAAATGTGCGAAACATGCCTCTTGCAGTTGGTCTTTAGACATTCAGACATGTATAATGACACCTTCAAATTTAGGCAATTTAACAGTGAATATTGAAGGACACTGTCCCCAGTTCTCCATACTGAAAAATTCCGTCCTAAGGGATGAGTTATTTTCGTACACTGTGGCGGTGTCGAACGACAAGAACAATTTCGTAAAATTTCTACAGGGGCATAAAATCACGTGCAACCTAGAAGAAGAGGAACTTGAGGGATATATTTTAAACGAAGAGATCAAATGCAACACGAAAAAACTAACGGCGCAGAGGGACAAGCGATTCAAAGCTTTGATGATTTACCATTATCACATTACGATCGACGACAACATAATACTAAGATTCAACAACGATTCCGACAATTATTTTATGTATTACGATCACGAGTGCAATAGGTCATGGAGGGACGAGGAGTGCGTGACGTGCATGTGGAGCGGATACGGGTACAAGAACTATTTCAAACGGTGTTCGACAGAAAACCGGTGCGTGGGCCAGTACGAGTATTACGGCAAGTGGCGCTTGAATAACTACACAGCGGTGACGACTGGCGATGTGGGCATCGACGGTGGCGTGCGTCTGGAGTGTCCGGAAGCCGAGATCCGGTCCGTGGAGCCGATGACGGCACCGTGGCTGGGCGGCACGACGGTGAGGTTCTCGGTCGTTAACCACCACATCCTGGCCGAGGGAAATGAAGTGGCAGTGACGGTGGCGGGGCGCGAGTGCTCGGAACCCAAAACCAGGAGGATGGCTAGCGGTGCCGTGACGTCCATCTCCTGCACCATGATGCCGGCGGCAAACACAGACCGCCGCCGCAACCACGAAGGCCCAATTCGGTTGCTGTACACCGGTGACCTGCCAAAGGTGAGCATCACGTCGGCGCTCGTCATCGGACTGGTGGATCCGGTGATCACGGACATGAGCCCGAGGTGCGGGCCCGCAACCGGCGGCACCATGTTGCGTATCGGCGGCCGGTTCCTGAACGCGGGCACCACGTTGCGGGTGTCGGTGGGTGACTACGCGACGTGCGACCCGGTGGCCATATACTCGGACCTCATACTGTGCCGGACGAACCCGGCCTCAGTTGACGGACCCACGGCGGCCAGGGTCAACGTGGTGTTCGACGGCCAGCTGAGCAAATACGTCGGCGACGGGTCGGTGGTGTTTACGTACGCGGCCGTGCCGGCGCTGGACCCCGGCCAATCACTGCAAGGCATCGCGTCAGGCGGCACCGCCGTCCAGTTGCGTGGCCGACACTTCTCGTGTCTGCGGTACGCCATGTTCTACGTCAGACATGGCGAACGGGTGCACTACACCAGTTGCAGGTTGGTCAACGATACGCTAGCCGTGTGCAGAGCGCCAAAGCTAGAGTACGGACGCGGCAGTGCGGTCATGTCGTTGAAGTACGGACTGCGAGTGCAGGACCCCGAGTACCGCGAGATGGACCTGTTGCCCCCACGGGACCCGCACGGCTACAGCTTGCACGCCGACCCGGTGTTCGTGGACTTCGTGACGGATGGCCGCACATTGACGATCAACGGCCGCGACCTGGACCGTGGCTACCGGCCGCAGGACGACCTGACAGTCCGGTTCCGCGGTTCCGGTGGCATGTGCGACGTGACGTCCACGGACCACCGACGAATCGTGTGCGTACCCTCCACCAATGGGTCCGTGACCGACTTGGGAACTGTGATCGGCGTGATCGTCACCATCGGCGACACGTTTGCGTGCGTGGTGAAGCGCAAGGCGGACGGACGGAGCCGCGGCCTCGGCGGGGGCCCACCAGACGGCGTGGTCACCGGCGTCAAGATTGTCTGTCTGGTCGCCATCGCCATGGCATGCATCGCCGTCTACCGCACCAAAGCCAGACACCGCGTCGGCGCCACGGCGTCGGCTGCGTCGGCCGCATGCACCAACCCCACTACCGCGGTCGGATATCGCAACAAGTGATCGTGGCTGAATGGAGGACGACGGTGCTATACCCGATAAATATAATATTATTATTAATTTGTAAGTACGTGTATTATTTAATTGGCCGAAAGACGTTTGACAAAATTTGTACGAAATACCAACCGTGCACTGTTCGTAAATTAGTATCGGATGTCCGCACGTCCATTTCGACGGTTTTTTATATTAAATTATTATCAACTGTAACTACCTATATTATAATGTGTTGGTTATAATAATACATCGTTTAATTGATTTTATTTTTCTGAAGTTTTTTGTACTAATTGTAATAAAACCATAATTGTTGTCGCCCCTTATTGTCCCTTAATGTACACAGGTCCGTCTCAAAATATACTTAAATATTATTATTGTCGTTAGCTTGTGCCGGAAACGTCGAGCACCGATTTCGGTTTCAACATAGGTTAGGTTTATGAGTAGGTACCTGTGCCCATTATACGATGCGAATACTTTTTGTGTCACGGAATTCACAGGTGAGATGTTCGAGTGGTATTGTATTTCATATTGTTATATTTGAAAACGACCAATGTATAGAACTATATACATCGACATGAACCTAATATATATGTAGGTATAGATATTTGGATTGTTATACGTTTTTGTTATATCTGTTGTTCGTTAACCATTTAATCGTGTTTCGGCCTAATGTATATTTAAGTGTCAACTAATATTAGTTGAAAACACGTTTTTATCCATCAATATCTGGGGGTAATGGATTATTGATAAGTCTCCTTGTCTGGAGACCTAAATGCGTCTAGGCGCCACATTTTGTATACGAGCGCCGAGCAGTCGCCAGATAAGACTGTGGTCATTTGAGTACGGAGGTATGAAGAGCGCACATCTAAAATATTCTTATTGAAATTGTTTCGTTTTTAATATAAAAAATTCTTATATTCTCTTTATTATAAAATAAAAACTTATATTTGTTAAACATTTTTGTTTTTAACGGTCATACAATATTCAATAAACAGATCTGAACCCATCGGATAGAACAATAAAATCGCAAGCAGGTAAGTAAAACATACCAATATTTATATGCATTTAAACCCTAAATATAAAATTATAAAATTATAACATATAACCAAATTATATATTATTGTATAACACGTTTTTAAACATTCCGCCAGAATAGAAAAAATTGATCAATTAATATAATAACTAGGTAGACTATTATAATAGCGAATTTATAGTCATTTTATTTTCCTAATTTATTTAATGACAAATCTATACTGTAATATTAGCAGTCTCGTAATGTTAAAATAATAAAAATATATTCATCTATGTGGTCATAAATATTTCTTGATTTTACATTAACAAAAGCAACCTTATTATAATTTTATGTTACTAAACATTTTTAAATACAATATTTTTTTCCGGGGTTGATCTTCAATTTTTTAAAATTTTCATTTTTTGTTTTAAAATATAAGATTAAAATTAAACGACGAAGCACGATTGTTTTTATTTTAAAGAGAAAGCTTTCAATAAATTAAAAATATCTTTTAATAAGTGAAGTAAAATACATAGCTCATTAATATATTGTGAATGACTCACAGTGGCGATTCGTGACTAGTTCCCCCAGGGGTAATGAAAACATTTTTTATAAATATCCACACATCTTATATTTTCCATTTTTTTTCGGTGCTATATACTTTATACCTATATAATACGAAATAACTTTTGTTTTAAATAAATGTTTGTTGTCTTGATAATGTCAACAAATTTACCCAAACATGGGGGCGATCCACACATCGCTCTTTTTTGTCACTGATGTGCCATCGTGCTGTCGTGGTACATACCTCCCAGTTTCCAGACTACTGTATAGCAATAATATAATACAATAATACCAAGAATATAGTAATAATAATAATAATAATAATAATAGGTACTTTAATATTACAACATGTTGTCTATAACTCGCATTACAAAAAAAGCCTTTTCAATATCTCCTTAATGATAATTAATTATTTATAATTCAACTTTCAAAATAATTATATACATTAGCTACCGACTACCGTGTAGATTTTCGAATACCTAATGCATATTTAAATAAAATATATAATGCTTTGTCGAGATAATAATTTCCACAAATAGTGATACCTATTGCCACGGGAGGTCGGTAATTGTGCCACATTTTATCTACCTGCTATGTATATAATAATTGTTTACATTTTACTACCCGGAGATTGGGCTACAAATTAAATCTA